>NC_068358.1:89347936-89647936 GCF_020536995.1 Dreissena polymorpha
TTTAATTTGTACAACACGTATACTTAATATGGCTACAATTGCGAAGGTCCATTATTGGTTTTTAAAGCGAATAGCTCACAGTTTTACAAAAGTTTTTCAAATAAGTGTCATAGTTTCGAAAAAAAACAGTGTAAAATAGTACTGGTGGCGAAGTTTTTTTTTTAAATACTGGTTCTTTAATCACACTCAACGATAAGTGATTAAAATGGAATATATTGTGCCACAAAAAATACAAACTAGCATTTTGCATCTCTTTTAATCTATGCTACCATACAACATCTAGCGTTAAAATTTTGGCCATTAATGAACATTGATTTTTTATGGGTTAACTTTATTTTACGAAATATTTTGCTAAATATTCGTTGATTTTTAGTATTTATTTTAGTTAAATTGATTATTATCGAAATCGGAAAAATAATAATGCGTTTTAAGCGCATTTTCCTTGATAATATGGAAAAACGTTGTGTAGAATATGGTGTTTATTTTCTTCAGCGCATATAATAACGTGCGTGGTGCAGTAGAGAAGTGTGCTTTTTCTGCAAATACTACTACATGTACTACAAAAAGTATAAATTCGAATCCCGAACATAATGTATTTTTATAAAGCTTTTTTCAATTCCTGTAAATCAGTAAACAATACCTTTTAAAGGGGCCTTTTTAACAGATTTTGGCATGTTTTGAAGTTTGTCATTAAATGCTTTATATTAATAAATGTAAACATTGGATCTAAAAAGATCCAGTAAAAAATCAAGAATTAAATTAAAAAAGGAAAAAAGTAGACCGCATCTGGGCTCGAACCAGTGACCCCCGGAGTCCTGGAGTAAAAACAAATTAGACCGCTCGGCCATCCTGCCAAGCACGGATGAGAGACGTATTTTATACTTTATATAAACAATCTTCGTATTTTCAAAAACTTAAACGACAACAACAGAACTCTCCAAATTATTCAATCGTTTCGCGTTGCAACGCTTTATAAGTTTCAGGGTTTTAAATCGTCAAAAGATGCATATAATGGCTATATTGGACCATGGTAAATGTTCAGTATTACTGTTTCCTCACAAATATCATAACTAAAACGAAAATTTGCGAATCTGAAACAACTTTTTTTAAATTTGTTAATTTACCTAAGCGTGAAAAGGCCCCTTTAAAGCAGACATTTTTTATACAAACAAAAATGAGAAACACAATAAAAGGGCATCTACAATGTATACGTGCGGAGATTAGGCATCAATAGGCGACATACCACTATAAGTTCGATGGGGACGGGCACCCTGAGCTTCTTCTCGAATCATTGGTTGATTTGCTCCTTGACCAAGTAGAGAGCTACCATGCAGATGATCGAGATGATGAGGGTAGCGATGTTCGTCTTGTGAATGTTCGAAAAGATGTGTAGAGAGTTTCAAAGTTTATTGTCTAGTCCATGACATGTACAATAAAATAATACATACAATAACATAATTTACAAACATGCATGGCCAATCTTATAGATTTGTAAAAGACATTTAAGTGTGTAATATTACACTTAAAACTATTGCTCACGTCTGAAATGGACCGCACATACATTTACATATCACACCTTAAGCAATGCCGGCGTGATATCAACCATTTATAGTAATTAGAGGGTTTAAGAAATGTGTGCCCTTCGAGTTGGTGTATCGTTCTGCCTTTTCATTGGTCTCCCAATATGATATACGTCGTTTTCGTTCTTGATTTAGAAAAAAAAAGGATTTAAACGTTTGTTTTTATACAGATATACATGTATTGTGCCGCATAAGACCTTGATGAATACAGAACTTATCCTTTGACATGGAGTGCAAATTGAATTCGCACAAGTACTTAGGTAAACGCTACTGTGTTTTTTTCTAATTATCTAAAACAGGAGAATAACAAATCTCTTGTCTCGAAAATTAAACTCAATTAATAACATGGTGAGAGGTGTGCTTTAAGACAATTTGTGATACGAATACATAGGGTATGTAAGCATATTCTTTTGGTAATTCATTTGTATGACAAGACATGCGTTACTATTATAATATAGACGTACATAGTATAAGTTTTGTTACGAATTATTGCATGTATACATTGGCCCCTAGTGAGAAACATCAAATACTCTAAACAGTGTACTCTTTACAGGCCGATGGCAAAACATATTTTCGATTGTTTTGTCCTCCACACACGATAGATGCATTCACATAATAACAGTTGATAAGCTTAACTAAATTTTACGCGTGCTTGCTCCCCCCCCCCCCACACACACACCCAGGACATTTGTCTGAGCATACTGTTTTATTAGCATCGTTATACATTTAAAGCAATTATTATGTATGGGCGTTACAGCTCTATAATAATCGTGGTGTTATTTATTTTCTCCATTATTACGTAATAATATTATAAGGTACAAACATGGAAACGTGTTTGAAAGAGACAGTATCGCAATCAACGGTACATTTTGTTGTTTGTGTCAGAATTTCAACTATCTACTTTAAACTGGCCGTTTGCACCTGTTAACAACAATGATTAAATGTTTGTTTGTTGGTGTAAACATTACAATTTTCTACTTTAAACTGGCCCAATGCACGTGCAACCTACTTTAAACTGGCCCAATGCACATGTAACCAACAATCATGCTGCGTTAACGAATTTTGTTATTCCAGCACAACCCGTGCGTTTTGTTTACCTCAAGGTTAATACGGTAGTCATTTAGTAGTATGAACTTGAACTTTAAGAAATACATGAAAAGGGTATAGAAACGTTCAAGTACCCGCTGTTATATGCGTCTTATAAGGATCAGGTTACACGATGAAAAAATGGAAGAGATTGCGAACTTAACATGAATATTTTAGCGCATACATGCCCAATGGTGTAATAATTAAAAAAACCTCATAAAATGTTTACAAAAACATATATAGTATATCATGAGTAAATCATGTGCGGACGTTAGGACAACTTACGACATATCTCACTGGTTAAGCTAATATTACTTTTCGCAAACTTAAGTTTTTAGCTAAAAACACATTATAATAAACTTCGAACGTTCTAATGTTTGTTAATCGGTTATCCGGTATATTCGTACAATTTAAATGAGGCACATATGCCGTATCTAAACATCGCAATGCTCAATGGAATGGAAACATTTTTTAACTGAAGAGACTCAAAAGTTTTTGTTCCAAATATAAGTTATAACAACAGCGACTTAGTGGTAACTGATAGAAATCATGTGTACCCATTTGAGTTTATAAACATATTAGCCAGGCAATTAAACCATTTATGCATAGTGGACTCTCCCATCCTTCTAAATTCGATCAATTTATTTCCAAAATTAGGGATGTCTAGTATATTTTTTTTCTATATTTAGAATATTTCTTACAGAAATTCCTTTAGCAAACAGCGCAGACCCTGATGAGACGCCGCATCATGCGGCGTCTCATCGCGGTCTACGCTGTTTGCCAAGACCTGTTTTCTAGACGCTAGGCATATATGGGTTAACGTAGACAAAAAACGGATGCACGCATAAGTGCCCAGACTAATATATTTTCCCTTATATAAAGTTCATTAAAGTATAAGTTCATTTCAAAATATCTTAACGAATACTGACATTGACAACTTGGAAAATTCCGTCCGTGCGTGGAATATTGAGCCCGGAGACGTATTTGACCTGACTGGTGCCCACGTGGATTGCGACACCAGTAGTGAAGCCGGCAATCAGTGGGTCCGACATGTACGTGGTAACGAACCCGAGACGGCAAATACCGATGGTGATCTAGACAATGTAAACAAAGGAAATTGCATAATTGATATACGTTCTGGGTAAACAGAACTTCATGCACATGCATAAAGTGTCATCCCAGAAAAGCATGTGTAGTCCGCACAGGCTATTCAGGGATGACATTTTCGTTTTGATGAAACTTCCTTTAAACATAACATTTCATAAAGGCGAAGAGTATCGTCCCTGATTAGCGTGTGCGGACTGCACTGGATAATCTGGGACGTTATGTTTTGCAAAATGCACTAAACCCAGTTTTTCAGAAGCGATTATTTGTTTTGGGGGGAATATTTGCTAAAATCCCTATCTTACGGACATTGGAACAGAAGCAAGTATTTTAAGAACTAAATATTGTTTCAAAATACGCGGATAGGAATGGTATGCGACATGAAAGAAGACTTGCGGATGATAGAGAGACTGAGTCGCAAATCTTATCTTCAAAGTCGTATCTTCAGTGTTAGGATACTTAGGAGAATTTCGTTCGCCATTTGCCGCAATGTGTCGCCGCCTATTATGAAACGGGTCTAAGTCGTAAATGCTGACGATTTTATCCAGTTTTGACCACCCATCATTATTTTATTTTGTTTTTGTAGATATCTTTCATTTGCGTCAACTTCGCTATTTCTAAACCACAAAAAGTGCAAACAAAACCATAATTTGTGATATACAACATTTAGTAAACACTCAAGCAGGTTGAATGACGGTTAACAAAACATCAGCAAGCAGCGGGAGCAGTTATATCATCCTTAAATCGGTTAACTTGGACATGTACATAATTGCTTTTCAAGACAACTTCACATGTGTTAACGTACCTAAAGTGCATCGCTGTAACAGGCACGGTGTAATTAAACACCTTGCTCGGATCTGATTGTACATATTTGATGGGACAGTTTAATCTCATTAATAATTCATACAGTGACTTTCGTGTTTAACAACTATAAAGGTACAGGTTAAACTTCAGTAACCTGAAATAAACGCATTGATTTGTGAACTTACAATTAATTACATGTTTTGTAAACATGGTTTGTATTAGGCCTAAAAAAAAATCGTTTGTTTCCACTGACATGGCCAAAAAAATTAGGGTAGGTAGGTAGGCAAATAATTTTATTTTTAAAAATATTTTTTTTTTAGAAATTGTCGTACATGGTGCATTTTCTTCTCATGTTTTGTGTATAACTGTATGTACAATAAATTTGATGATGTCTGTAATGCTATATGACTATATTTAAATGCTTTTATGAAATAAAAACTTGCTGTTCATTAATATTGAATGTGTTGCTTTCCTTAATTCCGAGTTTAATGTTGACTTCTGGCAACGGCTTAAATATACCATTTTATGACCAATAAAAGGCATAACTATAACAAGTCACAGAGAGCTTGACCCTCAGTGTCTATAGGGATTCAGTGTTGTTATACTTTCTGGTCCTTTGGGTTCATGCAGTGTATTCTATATTATTTATTATTTATAATATATTAAATACCTCAAAAGCAGTGCTACGGGAACGCCAGTGGTGTTGCATTTAACATTATCACCATGGAAAGACCCAACCAAACCGGATGTGCTTTTATATTTCTTGGATGCAGTTAATGTTCCCAAAGGACCACATTTTCAGATTTTATTATGTACTGGTGGCGTGGGGTCTATCTACCCATGAATTTCAGGAACAGAACAGAAAATTTATTACGACTTGTATTATATACATACAATTACACACACAAAAATCAATAAACAAGCACAAAATCAAATCACACCAAGCACAGAAAAGCAGACATTTAATGCTTCTTGTATCAAACTATACTTATAAATTTAAACAAGAAATGTGTTTGTTAGAAACACCATGTCCCCTACTGCGCCGCTTTGAAGCTAAATCTTTGACCTTGAAGGATGACCTTGACCTTTCACCACTCAAAATGTGCAGGTCCATGAGATACACATGCATGCCAAGAATGAAGTTGCTATCTTCAATCTTGCAAAAGTAATTGCAAATGTTAAAGTTGGGGCAAACAAACAAACAAACAAATAAACCAACATACAGGGCAAAAACAATATGTCCCCCACTATAGCACTATAACTGTGCTTGCCCTGAAAATGATAACATTTTTACTTATTAAATATAACTAGAATTTTGACATGGACAATTATGCTTGGACAGAGACAAATACACTATATATACAGTAGACAAAATGAAAAATGGCTTAACTGTTTGCAGTCAGAAGTCCTACCATAATGATCATCTTTACATTCAGCTGTGAAAGTTGAAGCAAAATTTGTCAAGCAGAGGAGTTGAACACACACAATTTTGTAATAATAAATTCAAAAGTGAAAAAAAAGACAAAGGACCATAATCCTGCCAGAAATAATTCTAGGCAATATTCATTTCTTGGAGATCCAATGTAACAGTTTAGTAGAGATGCACCCAGTCGTTAAAGAGGATTTTAAAACATGAAATCTTTAAACTTTGTATTCCATTGTGGAAAAAAAATTGCTATCTTGAATTGCCAATTACAAAACCATCCAGCAAGCTATTAAAACAGTCAGTTGCAGACCATTTGAATGACTTAAAATTGTCAAAACTTTGGCAAAGACACAAACTGGTATTACTTTTTCCTTCAACAGTACAGCCAAGTTACCATTACCGGATCAGTAGCGTAATTAAGTTGTGCTGGTGAAAAACAATGAACGGTTTGAGACTTCTTTAACACCAGTTTGATTAAAAATTACCGTTGCTAACTGATTCAGCACATTGTCTTATTTTTACACGCAGACAAAATCTTAAACATGAATCAAAACTGAAATGGACTTTTGCATGCCGAAAGACTACTAAATGGCCTTTAAAATAATGGGTAAACTTCTTACTTTCCAACAGAGTTATAGCAAGTGGCCACAATAAATGTTCAACCTCGATTTGGAAACGAGACAGAAGTCAACAAAGTCGTATATACATGTCAGCAAAACATACCGAAATGTTTGACAAAGAGACGCTCCAATTACGACTCAATCAATGCGTTTAAATAATAGGCCTTGAAGATGCTATGTGCAAAATATCATCTAACAATTTCAACTATTTATCGTAAAACGCAGTCTTGAACATCAAAGTGATCCGCTATGCGTAATGATCCGGTAATGGCGCTGGGCGCCGCCATCTTGTTTATGTTGAAAGTTTAATGTACGGCGCCGATAACGTTGAACGCTTATTGAGCGCGCCGAAAAATACGCGGTCCGATTTTTTTCGAATTTTGGGCTCAAAAAAGATTAGGACCGGCGGCAAAAAATTAGGTAGGGTCGGGCCACCGGAAACAAACAACTTTTTTTGTTACGCCTTACACTGCTTGGCGTCTCCGTTATTTTAACAACTGATTTTCAAAACAATTTAAGATTTCATATCTGCATTAAAGTAAACTATAACGTATATGTAGACGTAAAATTAAATAACTTGTTCTTCTGTAACTAAATCTACCTGCACAAGTCCAACAAGGAAGCCATTAACCCATTTATGCCTAGCGTCTAGAAGAAAAGGCCTTGGCAAACAGCGTAGACCCAGATGAGACACCGCATGAAGCGGCGTCTCATCAGGGTCTGTGCTGTTTGCTTAAAGTAATATTTGTAAGAAATATTCCTTAAATATAAAAATAAATATACTTGACATCTAATTTAAGAAATGATCCAATTTAGAAGGATGGGAGTGTCCACTGGGCATAAATGGGTTAATTAAAGCTGTAGGTTGCTACTGCGATTCGGTATAGGACGGTGAAGCTTGTCACGCCTGTACATATGATGTCTAAACAGCCAGCGATATTTAAGTGATATTATGGTCATCTAACGGTTTATAGGTGTCTATCGCAACAGTTGTTTAATTTTTGGTAATTTGGAGAGTTTTGTTGTTGTCGTCTTAATTTGTAAAACTACGAAGATGGCGTATATAATGTATAAAATACGCAAGACATGTATGCGTGGCAGAATAGCTAAGTTGGTTAATGCGTATTTTACTTCGGGATTCCGGGGTTCACTGGTTCGAGTCCTGCTGCGGGCTACTTATTTTATACTTTTTTAAATTTTATTTTGATTTTTTTTCTGGAGCTTTTAAAATTTAATGTTTACATTTATTAATATAAAGCATTTAATGACAAACTTCAAAACATGCCAAAATCTGTGAAAAGGCCCCTTTAATGGATGTATCAATGAAACTTGTTATACAAATGATACACAAATACTTAGTACTCCAATACATGTTCTTCATTACGTAAACAAATTTATGTCTGATTTGTATTCCGAAACTTTTAATGCCCAGAAGCGAAACATAATTAATTACATTTGAAACATTTGGTACAGATTTCAGCTGATTTGGATTTCACCGGCTTTCGCTAGTTAATGAAACATTTGGTATAGATCTCAGCTGATTTGGATTTCACCGGCTTCCGCTAGTATATTATTTAAATTGGTGTCCAGCAAAACGTCCATGACAGTTTAAATCCCACTTGTGAGTTAACTAGAGCATCTGTGAGTATTGTCTACTGTGTGACGTTTTGCACGTAAGTATGATTGCTTTTTTGTCACAAATGCATTTGAAAATGAATTTATTATAGTATCGACAATAGCTATTGGATATGCCTTTGCAATTGAAATAGCAGTATAGGTATTTATTAGAAGCATCAAGCGTTGGTTTTGAATTTCAGTTTTATAGATATAGTTTCAAAATTATTGTGTGAACTTGTTTGGAAAAGCATACAAATTTATTGAATGAACGAAAAAAATAATTATGAAATCAAAGTTATTTAATTCCTGCCCAAAGTATTCTAATGTGTAGGTACCTCAAATACTGTTCAAGTTTATTCACCTTTTATAGCTGCGTTAAAAACGGTATATACGGAATGTGATTAGGAAATGACTTTTTATAGATAAGCTTCTTTGTACTTGTTTGACTCAAACAACTCCATTTAAAATTCCTATAAAACCTATTAACGGTTACTATTATTTATCAAGCGATAGTTAGTAAGAAAATGTAATAAAGTATGTTAAATATATATTAATTTTAACATAACGTCCAGTTACTGAAGAATTGCTTTAAAGTTTGTGATAAATACTCTCAGAATGATGATGTATATATACATCTTGCATTCTACGCTGATACTGATGATAAGATGATATTAATATTATGGCGGTTTAGAAATTTATTTTGATAAAATCATGATTACAACGACTTTGGAAATAATGACGGCGATGGTAGGGCGGTGTTGTTGATGATAATAAAAGAACATGATGGTGAGGATGATGTTTTGTTGTTGATGATGTTTTGTTGTTGATGATATTGATTATGTTTTGTTGTTGATGATATTGATGATGTTTTGCAGCTGATTATGGTATATGCGAGAAAGATTAGGATAAGGATAAAGATAAAAAGGAATTCATTGAAAATGATTATGTACCACTTTTATGTTATAAATGAAAACGAAAAATATATAACACATTGAACTGAAATCAATACCAGAGTCTTATCGACAGCAAAAAGCGTTCCGAATGTAGCAAAGATGCTTTGGATTATAACACCATTAATTGACTGAAACCAAGGTGTGGTGCAACAGAACACAATTCATTTGTGGTTTGTTGTTGTTTTGTTGTTACATAATAACAACACTCATTAATCAAAGTACTGACAGTACTGATGTGAAGATGCTTTTGAAGAGGATTGATAGCATCAATTAAAGTTTATCTACATCACCACAATTGTGTACTTTTTATTGCTTGTCATTTATCCGCATCCTTAATTTAAGATTTTGTATAGCTGCAGAAAACATGTATATAGAGACAATCCACAGTTCTTTGTTAAACTTTATGAAGAACAATAGGCTTTTTAGCATATTTTTTTCGTACCCAAAATGTTTGTACCCGAATATTGTTCGTACCCAACATTTTCGCATCTACATTTTTCACATATGGGTACGAAAAATAAATGTGGGTACGAAAATTTCGGGTACGAAAAAAATGTGGGTACAACAATTTTGGGTACGAAATAAAATTTGGATACGAATATTTTGGGTACGAAAAAAATATGCCAAAAATGTGGGTAGGAAAAAAATTTAGAAAAATGGTACGAAAAACAAATGGGTACGAACAACTTGAGTACGAAATAAATGTGGGTGCGATTTTTTTTTTTTTATGAAAGATGGGGTACCTATAAGTATACCGGGGTACCCAAAATGATAATTTGAAAATCGGCGTACGGTGAAGTATACTTCAAAGTACCCAGTGTACGGGGAAGAAGTACCCGTGGGGAACTTGACCCATTCAGCCTAGGTACCGGTACATAGATTGTAAGAGATAACAAATTAGCGTACGCAAAAAATTGAGTAGGAAATAAAATTTGGGTACGAACAAAAAATTGGGTACGAACAAAAAATTGGGTACGAAAAAAAGCTGGGAGCGGAAAGTTTTGGGTACGACACAAAAATTGGGTGTCTGGTTCCTGTCCCGAACCTCTCGATAAATTTGAAAAATGACGGGAACCAAGCTGCCTTTACCTTTATCAATGATAATCAGCGAGGTATGCCGATTGAGAACATTTAGCTAACTCAATCGGACTTGCTCGGTCTTTTACATAGGTCGCCATTGTGAAGATTTTTTTTCACGGTATGATAACTTCGACGAGTGGCAAATCGGAAAATCTTTAGGAGTCTGGAGATGCCATTTCATATATAGGATTTCTTAGAAAGCTTCATATTTCTACTGTTGCAAACTATTGAGAATTTTCCGTGCCCAGCCCGGGTCTAAACTCAGGTAGTTGACATAAGATTTTCTGTTTGTAACCGTACACATAAGATTGTCTGTTTGTAACAATAAGTGCAATAAGATTATATCAAATCTATATTGCAGTATTGTACCTAATGTTGTCCAAGTTGTTGTTGACAGACTCAACTAAGGCATGAACGGTTTTCGATTCACTTGATCTGCTGATCCCATGCGTGTCAGCAAATTCTGAGTAAAATGCGCCTCTAGCCAGGAATCTCAGGCTGACGAGGATCTGCAGCAAAAAAGTTTCAAACATTCATAAATAAAATTTGGTGACATGTACCTGAAATATTATTTAAAATCAAAAGACCCATTTAAAAAACAAAAAACGATCAAGTTGGCCCTAGTCGTTTTACTCCACTGACTCCACTCTTCAATTGAAAAGTTCAGTAGAAATGAAAAAATGATGATGATGAAAAATCCGTGAGTAATTAATAAATTTCTACATACTACTAAAACGATACGTTCAAACTTACGTGACCTAGATCGTATTGACTTCATATTGTAGGTTAACAAACTTGACATTCCCCTAATTTCGCCTCCAATTAATCCATACATTGAATGAGTCGAATTACAATTCAATCGTTGTTCGATTTGCCTATTCATGCCTGGCAATCCAACGGTACTGTATCATAAAATTTCACTTTTGTATCCGTGTTTACTTGTTTACATGAGAACAAATTTAGACCGGATGTAAGAAAACAGCACCCTACTGGGGTTTCCTGTACTTGATAACGGTCGTAATGCACGTACTGTGTGTGTCAATTTCTCCGAGCCAATATAGAGTAGTAAATTAGCAGCAATATCAGCAGTAGCAAATGCATGTCGATTGCAATAATCTTACCTTGGTCTCCGGCGAAATGGTTTTTCCGCCCCGTTCAGATCTGACAAGATCCTGCCCCAAAAGCTCAACCAGTTGTTGCGCGGTTGTTAGGTTCACCCGATACCGACTAACAAAGTATATCGTGAACCCCGGCAACCTCCAAACGGGACCGGAACTCCCGCTCTCTCCTTCTCTGGTTATTTGCCATCATCAACAAAAACATCTCGGCCATATTGTTTTTTTTAACGCTCTGCGACTGCGTTTGTGTCATCGCATTTTTTTTATAGCAAAATATCGCAAAAATAGGTGCTCTTGCGATGTGCGATTTTTGATGAAACGCAAAATAGCCTTAATATTGGCGATGTGCGAATATCGCAACCGAACCGGCGATGCGATATTTGATGAAACGCAAATTGCGATCAGATAAGCGATGTGCGATATTTTAGCAGTAAAATTGCGATGCGATCGTTGATGAAACGGGGCCCTGCTTTGCTGAAGCAGCATCGTTAAAAGCAGCATCGTCAAATATTAACGGTCATCATTTGGTGCAGCGTCGATTCAATAACAGACTGCTCCATCAATACATGTGTGCATTTACCTTTTTCATTCTCATTGTTAACAGTAAACAGTGTATGCTTTTACCGATGCAATTGAGACAAATCGGTGAACAATCTGTGAGATATTTCGCATATAAAAGGGTGACGGACGCGTTCTAAAAGGGCGACGGTCGTGTTTAAAGGGCGACGGTCGTGTTCAAAGGGCAAGATATCGCATATAAAAGAACGACGGTCGCTTTCATAAAGGGCGACGGTCGTGTTCAAAGAGCGACGGTCGTGTTCAAATGGCGAGATATCGCATATACAAGGGCGACAGTCGCATATATAAGGTCGATACGTCGTGTTAAATATATCGTGCGTCGCCGCGATTGACGCGCAAAATATCATGCGTCGCCGCGACTGTCGCGCAAAATATCGTGTATCGTGTGTCGCCCTTGGTCAAAGAAGGGCCAGATTATAAATCGCAATATCCGGATTCCGTACTTAAGTTCGCTAAAGTATACACGCATTGAATGCCCTCGACATTTTCTGCACATGAGTTGTTTTACTCGTAAACTATTATACGAAAAAGAATATCTAATTAAAGAAGAGGATTACAAGTTTTGTTAATCAATATTTTTTTGCACATGAGTTGTTTTACTCGTAAACTAAAATACGAAAAAGAATATCTAATTAAAGAAGAGGATTACACGTTTTATTAATCAATAAATACTGTCAATATATAGGATTATTTTTTTAACTCGAATGCAATGCTGTTTTGCGTTTCGTTCTTACGGTAAATGTATCCAGTTTGATTCGGATACAACCAGTATTATTGTGCGACGATGCTTGCTTAAGTTCAGATTCTGGTCCACGTACAGCTAGTCTACATGAAGAATGTACTCTTTTATTGTCCTTGACAGGCAGCGATCGTTTAAGTGCAAACGGATTAGATTGACGAGATAAATAGCATAGTCGGACGTCAAATAATGAAATCGACTGCATAAAATTACCTCATTCTGTTGTACGCATGATTTTGATAGTACTGTTGAACAGGGGCCTATACATTTTGTTTGTATAGGTCCCTGTGTTGAACAATTTCAAATACCAACTCGTTTACCTATCTAGCTCAGCAATAGTGACGCGTCTTTTGTACAAAGGGTTTATTTATTGTTTTGTCCCATTTTGGTTAATTAATACTAATACTAGTAGATATCATCAAGCTGCGCTTGTGAATTCTGTTGAATGTTCGTGTATAGTACACTTTCTTAAGTAAATAAAATATTGTGTATTCATTTATTATCAGTCGTTTCTAGAAACTCATTTAAACTCATATAATCAAATATGTGAGTTATGTATAGGATAATCAAACAGTGCGTGGCTCCATATATCATATCTATCATTTTATGATCAACATCAGTTTTCATCAATTTTACCCATAAAGCATAACGGCATCTAACGAACGTTGGTAACCAATGAGAGCACGCCGTAATATGGCTCATTGGGTCATTGTCAACCTGAAATGGCTTGAAGTCACCCGGGGCTGACAAGAGGCCGATTCATCACTTCAAGCCGATTCTAGTCACCCGGTCGGTTTGAGTTCACCCCAGGGTGACATGAATCGGCTTGAAGTCACCCTAAGGTGACAAGAATCGGCTTCTAGTCACCCCGGGTGACTTCAAACCTTTTCAGGTCGACAACGACCCAATGCGCTATGCTAATTGGGTCATTGTCGACCTGAAATGGCTTGTAGTCACCTAGGGGTGACTAGAAGCCGATTCATTCGACCCTGTGGTGACTTCAAGCCGATTCTAGTCACCCGGTTGGCTTGAAGTCACCCCAGGGTGACATGAATCGGCTTGAAGTCACCCCAGGGTGACATGAATCGGCTTCTAGTCTTCAAGCCATTTCAGGTCGACAATAACCCAATGAGCCGTAATATGTCTTTCTATTAAGTTTTTTTTTTATATAATTGCATGCACAAAAACATGGCAAAATTCAGTAATATGGTTGAACGTATTTCTAAATCCAATTGACAATTGTTGAAGATATTTTCATTGTCAAACCATTTATTAAAGTGATATTATGGGCATTTTTCATTGTTGAATTGAGCTGAAAAGAATTAACAGGTCAAAAGAGTAAGTTAAAATGTGGTTACTGACCAATTATCTGCAACTCATCTTGCTACCAGTTGTTTATAAAAATATATTTTATATTATATATCTTACGTGACCCACTCAGTCCTGTAAGCCGAAATGATCCGTAAACCAAAATGGTGTCTTTGTGTCGTGTAAACGAATCTGCACTAAAACTTAATTAAGGTTCACGTTGTACATGCGTGATCAGTTGTCCAACGAAAGTACGGTTGATATTCAAATGCATTATTTGTCTCTTTCCGGGATATTGTTTTAGTATGTTGATGTTGCATTAACAAATATAAGTGTATATGAAGTGAAAACACCAAAAATAAACAACGGTTGCGTTAGACACCTATAAACTGTTAGATGACCATAATATCACTTTAACAAGTACACGTACCTTTTCACCCATACAGAGCAAACGTAACGGTTCACTGACTTTAGTACCGCCACCCGGTTGTAAAAACATAGGTGTAATAGACAATCCCAGAATCGATAAATTTACCGCCGCCATATTGGCTATCACGTTACCCACTACTGAAAACGGTACTGAAGAATTTGGCAGATTACAGCGTAATCATAGTGTACACCCGCTTTATTCCAATAAACAGTACTTAATGACTTCGCACAGTAGGATTGAAAACAATTGAAACATGAAACTAAGTGTCGATTTGTTCAACATCGTTAATCAATATAAGTTAAATAAGAAATATACACGATAGATTTATAAAATATGTGTCTCTGCAACAATATTCAGTGACAACACGTGATGTTTAATGCCAAGTTTGCTTTTTTAAGCATACCTTGTGTTTTGTAGATTTCCTAAACTTGGGTCTTTATTTAATTTTCGTAATAAAGTCTAAATTCACGATAAAAAAAATAAAAACACGAAAAAATAGATGATTTTGCTTCGTTTATAACGGATGATTAATTTCAGTGAGATCAAGGTCTTGAAAAAACCCACATCGGCGATAAAAGAGCGAACGAATCCGTTAAATGGGAGGCGATGTCCCAAGTGTGGATTAAAAGCGTTTATGGGTATGCCCGTGACACCACATGTCACAAAATGGTTTCTGCACTCAAAGCCATGTATTCATCAGTCAAATCAGCCCTCAGGCTAAACAATAACATATCCGAATACATCAATTCATTCTCTGGTGTTAAACAAGGCGACCCGTGCTCAAGCATTCTATTCATGATGTTCGTCAATGACATTATTGAAAATATTATTTCTAATATTGAAGGAATCATTTCGATCAACGATATAAAATTCTTTTTATTGTCTTTTTTTATTGATTTTCAACAAACATCTCTATTACAACATGAATACACATATAAAGCAACAAAACATTTTGGTCTCTTACATATACTAAAGTATCATATGCATTGACTATGTCTGCACTTATACGTGTTTTATGGATATACTAAGAGAAAAACACACACACTTTATTTGTTTATGTATGAATATGGTATTGCTTAACATTGTTACCAGAAAAATTTTGTTGAGACGATGCTATGTTATTTTCTAAAGAGTGAAAAGGAGAGGGGAAAAGCTAGATTTGATAATAAGAGAGTTGTAACATTGATTAATAAATTTAATATAAAAAATAATAAAGTGAAAAATAATAAAAAATATATCAAACAAAAATCAAAAGGCCCGCAATATTTGACATATTTCACAAAATTTGACACAAATAAAGAGAAACATTTAGCGGTTTAAAAAAAAAGATTAAAAAGAAACATCCTAAAGTGTCGGGGATGTAGGCAAGATTCTTAATGAGCCATTTTCTATTATGTTGATCAATTTTGCCTCTTTCGAAGGCAATTTGCTTTTCTAATATAATTTTCATTCCTAGAGCATTGTTGAAGGTCTCAATATTTGGCTTTTCGGCTTTTGATTTGGTATTGAATATGTAAGATTTCATAAGGATAATTATAAAGTTAATCACTTGATTATGAGTGCCTCCTTTTTTAGTTCCAAAAATAATATCAATTACATTCAGTTCTATGTGTAATTGTTTTCTATTTAATAACAATGTCAGCTCCTGCCATATGGGTTGTACAGAATTACATTCATATAAAACGTGTATAATTGTTTCCTTACAACTTGCGCAAAAAGTGCACAGACTTGAAGATGTTAGATTACATTTATACCAATATGAATTAGTTGGTAGTATGCACTGTAGAATATTATATTGAAAATTGCGTAAAGTGTTATCTATGGTGGCTTTAAATGGTGTTAAATAAGCATGTTTCCAGTCGATACTTTGTTCAAAGGGGGACATTATGTCTTCCTATTTCTTTTCTTGTTTAATTTTATTTTCTTCTAAAGTTTGTTGTAGATTATATAAATATTTACATACTGTTTTTGATTTTTGTACTTTTTCAAGTAATGTGTTATGATTGAAATTGACAAAATCCATTTGAGATAGTTTTTGTTTGTAAGCTATTGGGATACTTTTGATTAGTGTGTAATATTTAAGATAATCTGTTGAGGGTAATTCATAAAGGGTTTTAAAAGCTTCAAATGTATAATAGGTTTTTGACCTAAAGTCGTATATGTGTTCGATGAATTTTATACCCTTATTAAACCAGTTTAGGTAGAAGAAGGTATGTTGGTTATTTTTTCTATCCTCGAGTTATTCCATATAATCGTTTTATTTACATGCCCTTCTTTTTCTTTCGATTTAATCTTGCTCTAAGAGATAATGACATCTCTGAGGAATATATTTTTAAAATTGGAAACAATATGTTTTTCATTAAATGCACATTCAAATACAAGATTTACACCATATTTATTAAGTTCATTCTGATAGAAAAATTTCCACTGCCCTTTATTGTTTATGTCTGTTAATCTTTTGACCCAACTGACCTTATTAGCATGTATTAGAGCAGTAATATCGGTGAGTTTCAGCCCTCCTTGATCTATTGATTTAACTAGGGTTGTTCTTTTTATTTTTTCAGGTTTGCAATCCCATACAAATTGGAATATAGATTTATTAATTGTTTGTAATATTTCATGATTAGGGGTTGGGAGTGCTGACAATTTGTACATAGTCTTTGGCAGGGCAAAAGTTTTAACCACAGTGGCTTTTTCAAGGAGTGTTAATTTTCAGTGTTGCCACTGTTTTAAGCAATTTATAAAGGTAAGTTATTTTGGGTGCAAGTTTTTGTCTATATTTAGATGTTCATCATTGTTGAAATAAAAACCCAGTGTTTTAGCTTCTTCAGAGGTCCAAAAAAAATATTTGTATTTGTTAAATATAATTTGTTTGTTTTTAAGTTAACCAACGCGACAGACAGACAGACAGACAGACAGACAGACAGACAGACAGACAGACAGACAGACAGACAGACAGACAGACAATCAGACAGACAGTTTATTCAGACTGATACAAAAGTGCATCGTCTTCATACCCTATATGGTGAAACATTAGAAATTGTCACACCATTCAAATACTTAGGTGTAACCTTATTTAAAAACGGAAATTGGTATAAATGGTGACGGGGTTTACGAAAAAACTGGTAAGATTACATCAGATTTTTTGCAAACGTCTGAAATTTTGGTAATACAAAAAGGGGCATTCTGGGTGTCCGACAAATAATCCTTTTAACAAATATTTTGCTTAAAGCGGGTGTCCGTCACATTTGAGGGTCACAAACTGTAAGCAAATACGGTATCTGTGAACGCTTTATTATTTGACCGATTTCGATTTATGATTGTCCATAAGCGAACAGATATTTAAAACATGTTTCCTAAGATTTGTTCGCTATTTGAGTATGTGCATAAACTTGTACCGAACATATACAGATTTTGTTTGCATTGTCTTTTCCAAACGAGAAAAACATACCCCGGTACATACAAACGATCTTACAAAACTTAATCGTTCGCCGTTTATTCGCTGTTTGTCATCAAATTGTAAAATGACGAAAAGTTTTTCATAAGATGGATAAACAAGATACTAACATGTCACGAAAACAACATGAAAGTTATCCCATTTTCCAAACGGTGTGTACTAGGCATTAAAACAACTTTTCCATTATAATACTGTGTACAAATGATACTGGACGATTTTTTCATGAATGAGATAATTACATTAACGACCGGTAACATTGGTTATTGGGGTTTTCTGCCAGTGCACTTCTATTATTGGACCGAAGTTCAAAAATGCGTTGATGGTTTACATGTTAGTATGTTGATGCTGCATTAACAAATATAAGTGTATATGTAGTGAAAACACCAACAATAAACAACGGTTGCGATAGACACCTATAGCTGTTAGATGACCATAATATCACTTTAATGCCACCTCGCATCTGTTAGTTTTAGGCTGAACCGAGTTTTGCCAACCATTCTCGTCTACGATCCGCTGTTAGTTTTTCCCAATCTTCTCCCTGATTCTTTATTATCGCTGGTATTCTGTAATAATGCAGATCCTTTTCACGGTCCTTACGATTTGAACACCCAATAATAGAACACTTTATCACCATTTAGTCGTTTTCAACGCACCGTTATCGATCCAATGACAGCTCCTTTGTGCTCGACAACTGAACCATAAAATGTTCGCATGTGCCTCCAAAATGGCTGCTTGGTAAATATTACGCAACGTGAAATTCGTCTAATAGACATGCATCTGTCCTATATAAAGGCCACTCGTACGACGAATAACAAATACCGGTCCCTGGAAGTACGGGCTTTTACCGGATTTATCCACCTGTATCCAATTTCAATTCTCAGTTACTTAGCATGCGGTTAGTGATAGTTTTGCATAAAAGTTTCATTAACAATCAGAAAACGGAATAAGATATTTACGAAAAGGCATGTATATAAGACCTTGATATTATCTGAATGTTAATTTGTGAATGATCAGATGACAAGCGGTGTTAAAATTGCACATAAATTAATTTTTATTTCCGCATATTAATAAACTGTCAATTTTATACAAGCCTAAGGTACAGATGAATAGCACAAAATTGTATAATATTTTTTTTAAGTACAGGCGTGAGTAATTTTAAATCAAGTTACAACATAAGTTGCCATGGGAAAAGATAAACAAAACAACACATACTCGATTGCTCGTATTAACACTTAATAAATATACACAATAATTGGTGGTTAGACCGGGTTCAAAAAGTCGATTATTAAATATAGCGAAAATCGATTTAAATATAAACTTCTTGTCAAACTAAGAAGGGGAAAATTGCGACTGAAACAAAAACTTCAAAATAACGGGAAATTCGGATTAGCGATTTTGGAAATAACGGTGATCTACTGTTTTTCACTTAAAAATATTAAAATGAGGCAATTTTCAGGATTACCTTTACTCAACTGTTATTTTTTAGCTCGATTCGTAACAACATTGGGCGATATTGTTATCACGAATTTAGTCCAGTATAAAATAGTATTGCATTATCCGCCTTTCTGATTAGAAGACTAAATAAATTATACTAGTTATCAGAATTCTATAAGTAGTTTATGCAATTGTCGTACACAGAATGCCGTCGACTCTTTCCGAGCCGCGGAAAACGGGGGATTTCCGGGAGACCTACCGGAAGAACCAGCCCTCCGACCGTTCGCCATTGCAGCGTCTGTTCACGTGCAATCGAAAGCGCCTGACCAACATGGCGCTAAGTCTCTTTCCGGTGTGGCGGATCATGAGGAAGTACCAGTGGAAGACGGATTTCCTGGCGGATCTAATCTGCGGGATCACAGTAGGGATCATGCAGTTGCCGCAAGGTGAGGGCCTTTGTTTCTCATATGGCGCTCGGTATATTTCAATAAGGTCCGATAAAATCGTTGCGAATCTTTACATAAAACTACACGAACATAATGTTATCAAATGAATACTAGTATATGATATATTTCTTATGCATGGCTTTTTTCTTGGTGTGGAAAAGAGGCATATTATTTCAGTAGGGGGATTGTAAGTATCGGCAAAGGTTAAGTAGACATTTTGTGAAAATTGCATCGATTAAAGAAAAATCTATTGAGGAAGGGACCTATATTATATAATATAATAGCACTTTCTAACGAAGGAAAACAATGCAATGAATAGCAAACATATATATCAGATCATCGAAATACATACATCATAATAATTATTTTTCGGTGTGAAGTTATCGGGATTATTTATTAAATACGAGGGTGTCTGCAAATTAAAAGAAAGATATTTTTATAATTGAATATGTGTTTGTGTTATGCAACATTGATATTTGTTTATGTGCATATGCTTGTTTGACTGAGAGGATGCCATACTTAATATAATTTATATTAGGTATGTAAATATGTTTGTCCATGTGACGTATTATTAGAGAAACAACTGCATGTCAAAAAGTAGTTTATTACTTAACACTGACTTGTGGGCATGCTGAATCTTTTTTAAATAAACTCATTTGCTGGAAATATGTGATGTTTTTGCGTTTTTAACGATAATTTCTAAAAAGTTGAAAATGTTGGTATGCAAAAACGAAAATGGTAATTTACACTACTTTCGTATATTTTAGTTGCTTTCAGATATGCGTTCGTTCCTAATACATGTGTTTCCCTTTAAAAAAAAATTCAATTGACCCGTGTACATCGACTCAATCGTTGGACGTAGACATTTGTTATTTACAGGTATGGCGTACGCAATGTTGGCTGAAATGCCACCGGTGGTCGGCCTATACCTGTCGTTCTTTCCAGTCATCATTTACTACATCTTCGGTACATCCAAACACGTTTCCATGGGTAAGCTGTCGTTATACCATTTGTTGTGGTAGAACTGTGTCTACTAAAATTCAGGGAATTTCAGCATTTCAACTTACTAGGCTGACGATAGTTGTGACGAACTTAAAATGTTGGTCAGATCAACATGTCATGGTAACAATAATACAGAGCAACATATGTTTCTATGGAATAATATTACATAACATTGTAGCCAGTTTGATGACCAAGCGACAAGTTGTTATACTAAAAAAAAAACGTGTGTTTAGTAAATGTTTTAAACACAATTTAATTGTTTCGCGACCGAAACTTTCAATTGAAAGCAAGGTTTAAGTTTTTGAGTGAAAGATAATCTATGATACCGGTATATCGTATAAAATGTATTCATGCCTTTGTACCCAAATGAAGCTAATTTAACGGTCCACTCACTTTTTGCAATAATCTGCCAGGTGCTTGACCCTTGTCCGGTTAAAAAACCTCGTGCGATGTGTCACGTGTGTTTTGTAAAGGTTTTACCGTAGTTACTATTTTTCGGACTCTGAAACACCCACCTTTTGCAATAATCTGCTTGGTGCTTGACGATTGTTCAGTCTAAAAAAACTCGTGCGTATGCGACAATAAAAAATTATAGCGTTAAAAAAAGTGCTTTATCCTTTGTCTCAATCAAAAGCGCGCGAAAATTATACATACATATAGGACGTCGCATGGAAAGTATGGATATATTTTGTGTTGTATAAAAATGGGAACATCACGTCAGGTGAATTACGCGTGTTCAGTGGAAAAAAACGCCCGGGTTGGACGTTATTTCATCACATCTTTAAATAGTAACAGATGCCAAAATGTATTTGATTCTTAAGAAAAGTTGCGAATGTTTGTGTTTCTTGTTATTCTTGAGTACATTTACCGGTATATAGTAAATATTTACCAAAATTTTGCTTTAAAACTGGAATATACGGGATTATCGGGTAATTGGCAAGTTATTATTTTGGTACAAGTAAGCAATATATTGCGATATATTGCAATACGGGTTTTTGAACTGACAATATATTGCAATACGGTTTTTGGCGTATTGTTGCAACACTAATAATGACGTCACGAGCACTTAATATTTGAAAATAATGGTTTTTTTTTGCTTTTTGAGTTGCATTATGTGTTAAAAATATATTACATCTTGGTATAAAATTGTTTGTTTTGTTAAACCTGATTCGATTTTACTAAAAATGATTACTTTATAGTTGATTCCGAGTAATATGACCATTCTCCGCCGCGCGTGTCAGCTATATTTCAGCACTGCCGAAATAGAGGAAAATTTATTCCAGTGGTTTATTTCGACAATGCAGTCTGATGATGGGATAAAATAATTTATATTCTATGCGCATGGAAAATAGTGTCTTGTTCTGTGAAAACTGGGTATACTGCATATGCGTAAAGTGTCGTCCCAGATTAGCCTGTGCAGTCCACACAGGCTAATCAGGGACGACACTTTCCGTTTTATTGTTGTTTTTTTCGTTAAAAGGAAGTCCGCACATGCATTATGCCCCGATTTCTCAAAATACGACTCAATAAATCGGCTTTTATTTATAGGCACCGTTGCGGTGGTTAGCTTGCTGACTGGCTCAGTTGTCGCTCGATTTTACGATACTGCTGGCACGTCAACGTCAACAGTGCCCGGTAATGCCACCGAAGACGTCAACGTAACGGTCGCCACTGTGGCATCTTCTGGGCTTAGCGATGAGCAGAAGATTGCTATCGGCATGTCCGTGGCTTTTCTTGTTGGACTTGTGCAGGTAAATTTAAGTTACTGAAGAGATCTATATTTAACCCATTTATGCCTAGTGGACTCGCCCATCCTTCTAAATTGGATCAATTTATTTCTTAATACAGGGATGTCTAGTATATTTATTTCTATATTAAGAATATTTCGTACAGAAATTCATTTAAGCAAACAGCACAAACCCTGATGAGACGCCGCATCATGCGGTGTCTCATCTGGGTCTACGCTGTTTGCCAAGGTCTTTTTATTCTAGACGCTAGGCATAAATGGGTTAATGGCTTTCTTGTTGGACTTGTGCAGGTAGATTTAGTAACAGAAGAACAAGTTATTTAATTTTACGTCTACATATACGTAATAGTTTACTTTAATGCAGATATGAAATCTTAAATTGTTTTGAAAATCAGTTGTTAAAAAAACGGAGAAGCCAAGCAGTGTAATACAAACCATGTTTACAAAACATGTAATTAATTGTAAATTCACAAATCAATGCGTTTATTTCAGCTTACTGAAAATTTCAACGAAGTTTAACCTGTACCTTAATAGTTGTTAAACACGAAAGTCACTGTATGAATTATTAATGAGATTAAATTGTCCCATCAAATATATACAATCAGATCCGTGCAAGGTGTTTCGTATCGGATCCAGAAGGCCAATAACAGGCTAAGTGGACAATGGTTATGCATACAGTGTTTACAAATGTGCAATATATAAGGAAATCAATGTATGACAGTTGAAACATAAATACTACTACGAGTTATACTAATAATACTAAAAACATAAATAATAATACTAATAATATTAATAATACCGACACTAATACTAATACAATTGATAATAATAATAAGTAATAATAATAATAATAATAATAATAATGATAATAATAATAATAGTAATAACACATATTTTCTACTAAAATGGTGCAAGGTATATCATGTAAATTTACATAACATGCAACTCAAAATTGTTGATTAAATCACATCTTAAGCTGCAAAAAGCAAACGTGTAATAATTATAATAATGATAATAATGCAATGTTATTTGTGAAATCAGATTATATAACAATGAAAAGCAATTATGTACATGTCTAAGTTAACCGATTTAAGGATGATATAACTGCTCCCGCTGCTTGCTGATGTTTTGTTTACCATCATTCAACCTGCCTGAGTGTTTACTAAATGTTGTACAAGACAATTTATGGTTTTGTTTGCACTTTTTGTAGTTTAGAAATAGCGAAGTTGACGCAAATAAAAGATAACTACAAAAACAAAATAAAATAATGATGGGTGGTCAAAACTGGATAAAATCGTCAGCATTTACGACTTAGACCCGTTTCATAATAGGCGGCGACACATTGCGGCAAATTGCGAACGAAATTCTCCTAAGTATCCTAACACTGTCTGAAGATACGATTTTGAAGATAAGATTTGCGACTCAGTCTCTCTATCATCCGCAAGTCTTTTTTCATGTCGCATACCATTCCTATCCGCGTATTTTGAAACAATATTTAGTTCTTAAAATACTTGCTTTTGTTCCAATGTCCGTAAGATAAAGATTTTAGCAAATATTCCCCCAAAAAACAAATAATCGCTTCTGAAAAACTGGGTTTAGTGCATTTTGAAAAAAAAAACGTCCCATATTAGCCTGTGCAGTCCGCACACGCTAATCAGGGACGATACTCTTCGCTTTTATGAAATGTTATGTTTAAAGGAAGTCACATCAAAACGAAAATGTCATCCCTGAATAGCCTGTGCGGACTACACATGCTTTTCTGGGATGACACTTTGTGCATGTGCATGAAGTTCTGTTTACTCAGAACGTATATCAATTATGCAATTTCCTTTGTTTACATTGTCTAGCTCATCATGGGTATTTGCCGTCTCGGGTTCGTTACCACGTACATGTCGGACCCACTGATTGCCGGCTTCACTACTGGTGTCGCAATCCACGTGGGCACCAGTCAGGTCAAATACGTCTTCGGGCTCAAAATTCCACGCACGGACGGGATGTTCCAAGTTGTCAATGTCAGTATTCGTTAAGATATTTAGAAATGAACTTCATTGTTTTGATAAATCATCGTTTATGACTAACATTATTTATATAAGGGAAAATATATAAGTCTGGGCTCTTATGCGTGCATCCGTTTTTTGTCTACGTTAACCCATATATTTCTAGCGTCTAGAAAAAAGGTCTTGGCAAACAGCGTAGACCCAGATGAGACGCCGCATGATGCGGCGTCTCATCAGGGTCTGCGCTGTTTGCTAAAGGAATTTCTGTAAGAAATATTCTAAATATAGAAAAAAATATACTAGACATCCCTAATTTTGGAAATGAATTGATCGAATTTAGAAGGATGGGAGAGTCCACCATGCATAAATAGGTTAAATTGCCTGGCTAATATGTTTATTAACTCAAATGGGTACACATGATTTCTATCAGTTACCGCTAAGTCGCTGTTGTAATAACAACAATATTACAAAATATTTGAAACAAAAACTTTTGAGTCTCTTCAGTTAAAAAATGTTTCCATTCCATTGAGCATTGCGATGTTTAGATACGGCATATGTGCCTCATTTAAATTGTACGAATATACCGGATAACCGATTAACAAACATTAGAACGTTCGAAGTTTATTATAATGTGTTTTAGCTGAAAACTTTAGTTTGCGAAAAGTAATATTAGCTTAACCAGTGAGATATGTCGTAAGTTTTCCTAACGTCCGCACATGATTTACTCATGGTATACTATATATGTTTTTGTAAACATTTTTGAGGTTTGTTAAATTATTACACCATTTGGCATGTATTCGCTAAAATATTCATGTTAAGTTCGCAATCTCTTCCATTTTTTCATCGTGTGACCTGATCCTCATAAGACGCATATAACAGCGGGTATTTGAACGTTTCTATACCCTTTTCATGTATTTCTTAAAGTTCAAGTTCATACTACTAAACGCCTATTATCCTTGAGGTAAACACAACGCACGGGTTGTGCTGGAATAACAATATTCGTTAACGCAGCATGGTTGTTGGTTACATGTGCATTGGGCCAGTTTAAAGTAGATAATTGTAATTTTGACACAAACAACAAAATGTTTCGTTGATTGCGATACTGTCTCTTTCAAACACGTTTCCATTTTTGTACCTTATAATGTTGTTACGTAATAATGGGGAAAATAAATAACACCACGATTATTATAGAGCTGTAACGCCCATACTTAATAATTGCTTTAAATGTATAACGATGCTAATAAAACAGTATGCTCAGACAAATGTCCTGGGTGTGTGTGTGGGGGGGGGGGGAGGCACGCGTAAAATTTAGTTAAGTTTATCAACTGTTATTATGTGAATGCATCTATCGTGTGTGGAGGACAAAGGACAAAACAACTGAAAATATGTTTTGCCATCGGCCTGTAAGGAGTACACTCTTTAGAGTATTTGATGTTTCTCACTATTGGCCAATGTATACATGCAATAATTCGTTACAAACTTATACTATGTACGTCTATATTATAATAGTAACGCATGTCTTTTCAAACAACTGAATTACCAGAATATTATGCTTACATACCCTATATATTCGTATCACAAATTGTCTTAAAGCACACCTCTCACCATGTTATTAATTGAGTTTAATTTTCGAGACAAGAGATTTGTTATTCTCCTGTTTTAGATAATTAGAAAAAACACATAGTGTTTACCTAAGTACTTGTGCGAATTCAATTCGCACTCCATGTCAAAGGATAAGTTCTGTATTCATCAAGGTCTTGTGCGGCACAATACATGTATATCTGTATAAAAACTAACGTTTAAATCCTTTTTTTTCTAAATCAAGAACGAAAACGACGTATATCATATCGGGAGACCAATGTTAAGGCAGAACGATACACCAACTGGAAGGGCACACATTTCTTAAACCTCTAAATACTATAAATGGTTGATATCACGCCGGCATTGCTTAAGGGGTGATATGTAAATGTATGTGCGGTCCATTTCAGACGTACATACACATCTTTTCGAACATTCACAAGACGAACATCGCTACCCTCATCATCTCGATCATCTGCATGGTAGCTCTCTACTTGGTCAAGGAGCAAATCAACCAGAGATTCAAGAAGAAGCTCAGGGTGCCCGTCCCCATCGAACTTATAGTGGTATGTCGCCTATAAATGCCTAATCTCCGCACTTATACATTGAAGATGTCCTTTTATTGTGTTTCCTCATTTTTGTATGTATAATACATGTCTTCTTTAAAGGGGCCTTTTCACGTTTTGGTAAATTAACAAATTAAAAAAAGTTGTTTCAGATTCGCAAATTTTCGTTTCAGTTATGATATTTGTGAGTAAACAGTAATACTGAACATTTACCACGCTCTAAAATAGTCATTATATGCATCTTTTGAAGATTTAAAAACCTGAAAATTATAAAGCGTTGCAACGAGAAACGATTGAATAATTCGGAGAGTTCTGTTGTTTTCGTTATATTTTATGAAACTACGAGGATTGCTTATATAAAGTAAAAAATGCATCCTTCATTGTATGAGCATGGACGGCCGAGTGGTCTAAATGGTAGACTTTTACTCCAAGACTCCAGGGGTCAGTTGTTCGAGCCATGTTGATGATTACTTTTTAAAATTTTATACTTGATTTTTACTGAGGCATTCAGATCCAATTTTTATATTTATCAATATAAAGCATTTAATGACAAACTTCAATACATGTGGTTTAACGAACGTCGAACATTTTTTAAACTGAATAACCGAGTTGACTATTCAGCTCATTGCTAGTTCCTATCAAAGGGAGAGAAGTGCCCAAGAAGGTCGATCATGATTTATCTCCCCAAACAGCAGCGCCACTCGTTTTCTATTTTATGCACAACACGAACAACGAGAATAAGCACTTTATTCATGTTTTCTAACATTGATATTCGTTACACTAAATATGAATAGGAAAATATATAAGTACCTTATTTTGTTTGATAATTTGTATACCGATAAACGCTGCAAAGAAAAAAAAAATTTGGTTTTCTGTATTTTGTTTTGTTTTGGTTACTGAAACTCGAATAACCAAGTAATATATGTTGTTTTGATTATTTCGTTTTGTCGCACTTACAAACGAAAAGACGTTATATACATGGGCCTACATGATCACTAAGTTATCTCTTGTTTTAGTAAAACTATTTGTGCATAATTTGTTATATAGTTGATTAGTTTTCTAAAATTCCCCACCATGTATATTCTTGCCCTATTTCTTGTTAGAAACATACATGAAATTGTGAATCATTCTTTTTGATCGAAATATCTCTTTTTGTTTCACTTAGACCACATAGAACACATGATAAATGTCAATGTAAATCAGAATTGGGTCAATTTTCTTTTAATAAGTTTTAGTCATGTTTGTCGAGTATATCTTTTTTGCTCGTTGTAACAAGGTTTTCAACATAGTGTCAAATGCAATTGCTTAATTGCTTTGTATATCAGTGAATTACATTTGCATACGAATGTCGTATAACACTAACCAGACTACTTTTTAAGCATCAACTACTTTACATGTACTTGTCTAATTTTCATACACTTGCTGCTTACACGTTCTTCTGATGTCATGACGACCCCGTTAACAAATTCAATAACACTGAATACAGTCTCTCTGCTCGTATCAAACTATCTCGCCTAGTTTTTTGGCATCACCTTGTTAACATGCACTTGTCTAATTTTGCATACACGTGCTGCTTAAACCTGCTACTGATGTCATGATGGCCCCATTTGCAAATTAAATTAAACTGAATACAGTCTCTACGCAATAAAATTCGATGTACATTTATACAATGTCAATTCCAACTTTACAATTATCGTAACAAGTACAAATAATCTTTCATTAAACGACGCGCATTTTTAAGATTGTTCAAGTGTTACTTTAAATCACCCATGATCTCTAATGTTATTGCTAGTTTTTGATACACGATGATTTTCACAAGAGAATGCGACTTATTTTATGGACAAATAACAATAATATAGTATTCTCATAAGAGGTTAACAACGAAATCACGCCTGTTTTATATGTAAATGCCATTTTATTACATAATGTATGTAAACATTTACATACTATCACAATTACTGTATTAATTGAAAGGAGGTTCGAAACTGACACCATATAAGCGTTCATATGTAAATGTACTGCAACAATAAGGTATGAACCGGGTACATGTCAATGTCATGACAATTTATTGTACAAGAAACTGTCAGCGTCGTGTTTCTTTCAGGTCGTTGGCGCCACGCTTGCAACTCATTATGGAAATTTCTACAAAACGTACGGTGTTAAAATAGTAGGCGATATACCTCGAGGGTAAGTTAAGAAAAAAAATGTGTATTTATCACTTCCTTTTTTTGCGGATAATTTGCTGACTTTAAAAACAATTATCCTGCATGCACATTAGCATTAATAAAACGTTATTTAATCGTCTAACGGGCTAACAAGAAACCCCAAGTAACATGGGTAAAACTTATTTTATAAACTAAAAATCGTTCTTGCAATAATTAACATACATGTACACACATTATTTCTCTTTTTAACAATATATGACCTTTATAGAAGTTGTCACTTTCTACGTGAGATGAACATAAAAATATCCGAAGTACCACTTGCAGAAGCAGAAAACGTCGACATAATAATACATTACCAAGTTCACAGCATGTGTCTGTACGATACATTAGTGCGATTGATGTACATATTTAAACGCGCAATTCGCAAAAGACAACACTGTCATAAAGAAAACAACAACAACAGCACTTTAATTGTTTTGTCATCTTATTAATTTTAAATTGTTTGCAATCTTATTAATTTTCAGCTTACCACAACCATCATTTCCCACCTTTGTGAGCCCGGACAAGTACATTACCGATGTGTTCATCATTGCCATTATTTCATTCGCTCAGTCCGTCTCCCTAGCCGCCATCATGGCCAAGAACAACAAATACACAATCGACTCAAATCAGGTACGAAATACATGCAATAAGAGGGCGTTATTTCGCATATGCGTGTATAACAATTATTTCTCTCTTGTTAATCTTTTTTAAATTCTAATCTTTGCTAAGATTGTTGTATAATCAACCTATTTTTCAGGAGTTGATGGCGTATGGTATTGGTAACATATTCGGATCGTTTTTCTCGTGTTATCCGTTCGCGGCCTCCGTGTCAAGAAGCTCCGTACAAGAATCAGCGGGTGGTAAAACTCAGGTAATAAAGATGGAGGGCTGCGTTGTATTTGCTTTCAATTTGATTGTCCATTACTCCGCATGACGTATATTTATTCATCTGTTTTGGTGGGTATGTTTTTTCTGCCTTATACTTGACCAATATTACAAAAATGATACCCAATATTAAATTTCACAATTTAACGTGTCATCACAATAAACACAGTTTAAAAATAAATATCTAGTAACAATATGCAATTTATAAAATACAATTTTTAATGTGCTGTATCAAAAAACGTATATGCTTTTTAATAATAATGATTATTTGAACCTTTATATTCGATTTAGGTTGCTAGCCTATTCTCAGCAGGGATGGTGTTGATTGTCATTATTTGGCTCGGACCATTGTTCAAATCATTGCCCAGCGTAAGTTTTCGTTTGAAATGCTCTTGAAAAATCATTGATAGCTTTGGAAAGTTCTTCTTAATATAAATTATCCGTCTTACTATTACCAGTGTTGATCTAGCCTATGTTTAACGTAATTATACATGCTTAAATAAGACATGTTTATGTTTCATTTGATGAAATGAGCCGCGTTCTGAGAAAAAAGGGCATAATGCATGTGCGTAAAATGCCGTCCCAGATTAGCCTGTGCAGTCCACACAGGCTAATCAGGGACGACAAATTCCGCTTTTATGGTATTTTTAGTTTCAAGAAAGTCCCTCCTTACCGAAAATCAAGTTAAGGCGGAAAAGGTCGTCCCTGATTAGCCTGTGCGGACTGCACAGGCTTATTTGGGACGATACTTTACGCCCATTCCTTTAGCCCCATTTTCACAGAACACGGCCCAAATGTATTGTTGCTAAGTCTCATGGTGTGTTTTATCAATATGTATATAAAACAACGTATACGTTTTCAAACAAACAGTCCTCGTATTTGTTATGGTTTAAGACTTGCTTATGTTTTAGTGCGCGCTCTCAGCGATCATTATCGTTGCCTTGAAAGGTCTGATTTTTCAACTCTTTGAAATTCCAAACGTCTGGAAAACATCGAAGTATGACTGCGTAAGTACGGGACACAAAGGAATACAATTATATATTGGAATTTAAAAGCTGTCTCCTTTGAGGTTTCTATTTGCTTCTCAATCATTCAGATTTAACATTGGTTATATTGTGCTTTTACATTTTAACTTTTGTTCCGATGCCACCATAATAGTATGTAAGCACTTTTTGTGTAAATGGGTTTTAAAAAGGCGCATTTATTTGATCTGACAACTTTGAGATTTACCTTGCCTCCAAGCTGTTCCACAGTACTTTAGAGTATTTGTTCTTTGTTCTTGATGTTTTTTAGCCGTTTAACCTAGGTTAATTGATCCTTTCAATGACCTTTGTGCACGCTAAGAGAAGAACGTTTAATCTTTTATTTTTAATATGTAAATGCATTTTCTTCCAGTTTATCTGGGTGGTGACTTTTGTCTTTACCACGCTCCTACACGTGGACTTTGGACTCCTCATCGGAATAGTGTTTTCCTTCTTCACAGTGGTGTTAAGAACACAAGTGTAAGCGCTTTGAGCAAATCTATTTGTTCACGTAAATATTGTTTCCAGATGTATAAAATGTCCCGAAATGTTACATGCACGACTTCACGGTTAATACCTTAGAATTAACAATATAATCTCTTTGAATAACTCGTAAATTAGGACTAAAGTTGTGATCCTGGGACACACAGATTTTAAAAACAACAGCACGATTTTTAATTCTTTTTTGTGTTTGATTTCCCAGAGCTAAACCTGTACATCTTGCAAAAGTGTCAGACGAAAAGATCTACAAAGATCCAAAGTACTACATTCAGGTATTGATACACTTCATATTATAATTGAATTAAAACACATTAATTAAATGGTCATTGTCTACTCTCCGCCACAAAGAGTAATATCGTGTTTGCTTTAAACCTTTCTTAAGAAATTTGTCTTGAATTGGCTTCGCCATGTCGATATTTCTTGTCTACACTGCATGTAATCGACGACACCCATGTTATATGTGTATGTTTCACAGTTACAAAACATGTATACGTCCAGAAATGTTCTTTTTCAATGTTCCATATTTACCAATAAGCATATTTCTAGTGATTTCCATAACGTATACCCTGTTATGTATATCAAGTTATCAACTGTCCCCGTGCTTATTTCCTATTCATGCACATTGTCTTTGTTGATTGTCCACAGACCATTGTGCACAGCACAATCAAGGTCGTCGGCTACCACTGTCCGATCTACTACGCCAATGGCGACCTGTTCGCTAGCGAAGTGTACCGTCTAGCTACCATAAAGCCAGAAGCTCTTCGAAAACACATCCGGCGGTCAAACATGACAAGCAAAGCCAGCCTTAACGTAAGTACCTGATACATTCGCCAATCTATGAAATCGTCAAATTATGAATGTAACACGGCTATATGAACTTCTTTTTTTATACATATATAAACACATAAATCGCCTGCGACTATCAAACCGGAATACGTTTTCAATACCTATTTGAAAATAATCTGAATTAGAGTTTTGTAAAACAGAGGGGGTAATCACGTGATAGCCAAGATGGCGACGTCCATGCTGAGGCAGGTATTTGTCGCCGTTTTATACCCTTTATTACTTGTATTCAATGTTTCAATGCCGCTCATTTTCCAGCCATATCAGCAAGAAAGTCACTGGCGTTTATTTCGTATAAAAATTCGCTCTATATCTCGACTTTACTCGCTGCGAAATTTATTAGCGGGATAGCCTAATTACAATTCCACTTAGAAAATTCGCGGAGAGTAAAGTCGAGATATTAACCGAAAAAAATTAACGCTAATCCCCTTTTTACTGATATGACTGGAAAGTGAGCGTCTTTAACAAATTAAATAAAGTAATACAAGGTATAAAACGGCGAAAAATAACTGTCCTGGCATGGACGTCGCCATCTTGACTTTCACGTGATTACCCACTCTGTAAAAGATAAACATGCTTCGTAGTTCAGTTGGAAATCCATTTGTGTTCATAAGACACGCACAATCTCCAACAAACACACGAGACTGAATTAGTCGGTTTGATCTTAAATAACGTAGAAACTTAATTATGGTACGCGGATTGTAACCTATGTTTTACAATCAATTTCTTCTTTAATATTTGTGTGCTATTGAAAGTATGAGAAACTGAACTTTTTGACGGAATCAACACTGTTATCAACCAAAGCGGAGCAATAATCATAAAACGTTTCCGCAAATATATCCAAGAAGAATCGTACACTGTAACAAAGCGGTTATTTGATATGTTCGCTTCGTTATATGATATTAAATCACATTTGAGCGATTTTTATTTATTGATGATGTTGGTATTGTTTGCGAAATCGTTGGTAAAAAATGTACCTTTTAAGACATCATTCACTCTTTTTAACGCTATAATTTTGGGTATTCCAGAGTACAACTTCTGTCAACGGCAATTCAGCGTTACCACTGTCCCACTCGGAGAGTAGGATAACTATAGACCACGCCTTTCCAATTGCGGACCCCAAGGAAATCCCCACAATGGAGTTCAAGTACCCACTCTCTCACATCATCCTCGACTTATCCGCTGTCGCTTTTGTCGATTCTGTCGGTTGCAAGGTCCTCAAAAATGTACGTATTGTTATCTCGTCTTCTTTTTTGGTGCAGCAATATGATTTGTGCAGATATATTTAGGAAATTAACATTTTAACCCATTTATGCATAGTGGATTCTCCCATCCTTCTAAATTGGATCCATTTATTTCCATAATTAGGGGTGTCTAGTATATTTACTTCTATATTTAGAATACTTCTTACGGAAATTCCTTTAAGCAAACAGCGCAGACCCAGATGAGACGCCGCATCATGCGGCGTCTCATCAGGGTCTACGCTGTTTGCCAAGGCCTTTTTTCTAGACGCTAGGCATAAATGGGTTAAATATAAACGGAAGGTAAGACAACAAACTCGTTTTAATGCTTGTATAAATCTGTTACGTAATAACGCAAAGTGAGATATCTCGTAGGTTATATCTCATGAAGAAATCATATTATTACTGACTGCATCATCCGAAATATCTCTTATACAATGAACTATTATTAATAATAAAATCACGATTTTGTACGTTCCTGATATCCCTTATAAGGAACGTTCAAAATCGTGATTTTATACGTAATTGTGCATCTTACAAAACTGCGTTTGTTACCGTTTGTGTTTACTGTTTATATTGCGAATCTGGTTGGCAGAGTTTTTGTAAGCATTGAATGCGTTGCTGAATTATGTTTTTTGAAATTCAAAATAAAATAAAATTGTTACATATTCAACATAATTATTTTCGTAAATGTTCAACAGATTATTCAAGAGTATGCTAGCGTGGACGTAAAAGTATGGATTGCTAACATCTCTGGTGAGTAAACAAAGCTAACGCTAATATGAATAAACATACTAGACTAATTGCCTGTGAAATGAAATTTGCACATCAATTAATATTTATAAATGCATCATAAACATGTATATAATAACACATTATATTAAACACATCATAATCGTGCAAACTATGTGAAAATAAAACATTTATCTTTGAACAAGTATTTGTGTATGCAATCAGCATAGTTTGACTAATATTCTTTGCATAATTTCTTCAAATGGATTTCATTAAATTGTACATCTTCCTTAATATCATGTTAGTTAATTGTCCCGAACATTTTCACTTTACACAAATGCATCAAACGCCGTTTTCTCAGAGCGCGATTCATTTCTATTATCTTTAATTTGGGGTCGCCGTGGTGTTATGGAAATGGTGTCCGCCTATCGACCGGGAGGTAACGGGTTCTATCCCCGATATGGTGTCCGCCTATCGACCGGGAGGTAACGGGTCCTATCCCCGATATGTTGTCCGCCTATCGACCGGGAGGTAACGGGTTCTATCCCCGATATGGTGTCCGCCTATCGACCGGGAGGTAACGGGTTCTATCCCCGATATGGTTTCCGCCTATCGACCGGGAGGTAACGGGTTCTATCCCCGAAATGGGGTCCGCCTGTCGACCGGGAGGTAACGGGTTCTATCCCCGATATGGTGTCCGCCTATCGACCGGGAGGTAACGGTTTCTTTCGCCGATATGGTGTCCGCCTATTGACGGGGAGGTAACGGGTTCTATCCCCGAAATGGTGTCCGCCTATCGACCGGGGGGTAACGGGTTCTATCTCCGATACGGTGTCCGCCTATCGACCGGGAGGTTACGGGTTCTATCCCCGATATGGTGTCCGCCTATCGACCGGGAGATAACGGGTTCTATCCCCGATATGGTGTTCGCCTATCGACCGGGAGGTAACGGGTTCTATCCCCGATATGGTGTCCGCCTATCGACCGGGAGGTAACGGGTTCTATCCCCGATATGGTGTCCGCCTATCGACCGGGAGGTAACGGGTTCTATCCCCGATATGGTGTCCGCCTATCGACCGGGAGGTAACGGGTTCTATCCCCGATATGGTGTCCGCCTATCGACCGGGAGGTAACGGGTTCTATCCCCTATATGGTGTCCGCCTATCGACCGGGAGGTAACGGGTTCTATCCCCGATATGGTGTCCGCCTATCGACCGGGAGGTAACGGGTTCTATCCCCGATATGGTGTCCGCCTATCGACCGGGAGGTAACGGGTTCTATCCCCGATATGGTGTCCGCCTATCGACCGGGAGGTAACGGGTTCTATCCCCGATATGGTGTCCGCCTATCGACCGGGAGGTGACGGGTTCTATTCCCGATATGGTTTCCGCCTATCGACCGGGAGGTAGCGGGTTCTATCCCCGATATGGTGTCCGCCTATCGACCGGGAGGTAACGGGTTCTATCCCCGATATGGTGTCCGCCTATCGACCGGGAGGTAACGGGTTCTATCCCCGATATGGTGTCCGCCTATCGATCGGGAGGTAACGGGTTCAATCCCCGATATGGTGTTCGCCTTTCGACCGGGAGGTAACGGGTTCTTTCCCCGATATGGTGTCCGCCTATCGACCGGGAGGTTACGGGTTCTATCCCCGATATGGTGTCCGCCTATCGACCGGGAGGTAACGGGTTCTATCCCCGATATGGTGTCCGCCTATCGACCGGGAGGTAACGGGTTCTATCCCCACTGTTGGAGCGATTGTTTTAGATCTCCCTCATAGACACAACGTACTGGTTCTAGGCCCAGAAAACAGACTCGATAGAGTTTCCAATAAGTAGCAAGTACTCAAAATGCAATCGATCTAGAATAAATTGGTTTAAACTAAATTTATATTATCTCAGACGACATTTGGAACATCTTTGACGTTACTGGCGTGATTGGCAAGCACAAGGAGAGCATCTACCTCACCGTAGATGACGCCTACAATGCGGCCAAAGACGAGGTGGACAACGAAAAGAACTGCAACGTGAAGTGCGACGGTGAAAACGGCGTGGCAATTGTAAGTAATCTATGTGTAACATTCGAATAACAAATTCTGTATTGCTTTCTCGCAAATGTATTTTCGAAGCACTTTCGATACGCACTTAAATGTTTAAAGGTTGCTTTTAACGATATTAGCGAATATATTGACTCATAACATAAGTGTAAGTCACTTATTAATTTAAAGCACGTTATAACGAATATTATCAAAATTAAATAAAAGACACAAAGTTTGTTATTATTTCCAGTACTGCTGATGACTACCGAACGTCACGTGTTAGTGTAGTTCAGTTCGCTTTTGGTGCTCTACCTCTTCAGATAAACTAAGATCTTGCATTTTTACACTATTTTATATAAACACGCCATTTTTTTAGCGTATATAACGGATTTGTTTAGTATTGCAACACAATTGCAGTTATGATTTTTTATAACGACACTTCATGTCGTGGCTTTTACCTTAAGTATATCATATAGCATTTGGACTGTGCTCTGTGAAAAGGGGTTGTAATGCATGTGCGTAAAGTGTCGTCGTTGATTAGTCTGTACAGTCCACACAGGCTAATCAGGGACGAAACTTTCCGCGTTTTTGGTTTGTTTCGTTTACATAAAGTCTCTTCTTAGCAAAAATCTAGTTCAGGCGGAAAGTGTCCCAGATTAGCCTGTGCTTACTTCGACCCTTAACGCACATTTATAAAAAATCCGTTTCACAGAGCACGGCTCCTTTGTTTGTTTATTGCAGATATCAGATATGCGCGTTTGATGACACGCTTACAGAGAACTTTGTGGCAACATACAAACAGAAGGAGAAGATCTCGTTGTGTTATACGTTAACAGGAGTGAGTTTTTTCTGGCCCGGTACATGAAAGGAAAAGGACTAGATTTCCATACGAGATGTTATACAAAGCAGTGGACAGTATCCAAAGTGTATTTGTGCTGTACATTTTTATGAAGATTGTATATACATATTGTTTAAGCCATTTCAAATGTAGTCTAAATTATGTACACGGATTTGTATATTATCTTTTACAATTTTGTATTTTTTTCATCGACGTATTGTATACTACAAAACCTAAATGTATCTAGTTTACTCATTTGTTATATGTTCATTCCTTTATACTTGCAAGACACGCACGCTGCTTGTAGCTGAATGAGCTTGGACGAGAACGGTCACAGCTACATAATCTTTGAAGTCCGAAAATGATATAGATATGTCCAGTGCATGACAATTATGCATTTTAGCGCTTCATTTATACGATTTTATTTATAAGAAATAATATGCAAGAAGACAATTCTTGTTTGACCTTTAAGTTGTTAATTGATGAAGCTTATTATGTTGTTATCGTTCATTGTTGAAATGTCTGGAAACAAAAAACTATTCTGTTAACAACTACATTCTGAATAACGTCCAAGAAAGAAGTTCTTACACATAAGAAAAACAATGGAATTAAAATTTCAATTACATATCCCGAAATATATTAAAATCAGTATTTTATGTATTTTCTTAATTTACTTGTTGTTGTATTGTATTTCCGTTTTCAACAGTATTTCAGCCAATGCACGGTGGACTATTACCAAACTCACACTTTTCCTGAGCTTGGCGGTTTACCAGTACTTAGTTCACATACTCATGCCATTAAGCGACAACTGCCCTCCTTGCATCCGATGTAAGGTGGGAGAACGGTTTTAGAAATAAATAACCTCACAATGAGTCTGAGTTTCTGATTTGTAGCCAAGCACACTACGAACTGAGCTAGCCGGTCTTACTAGATGGCTATTAAAAGTTAAAGCATTTTACGGATACCATGATATTTATAGACGTTTACTAGACAATGCTTCTTTTATCCGTCCAAGGGCGTCGTTTCCAAGCGGAAAATACGTTCACATGCGAAGGAATACTGTCTTCAAATGCCGCCGATAGGCAATAAGTAATGTAGTCATTTACCCATTTATGCCTAGCGTCTAGAAAAAAGGCCTTGGGAAACAGCGTAGACCCAGATGACACGCCGCATGATGCGGCGTCTCATCAGGGTCTGCTCTGTTTGCTTAAAGGAATTTCTTTAAGAAATATTCTAAAATAATGAAATAAATATACTAGACATCCCCAATTTAGGAAATAAATTGATCCAATTTAGAAGGATGTAAGAGTCCACTAAGCATAAATGGGTTTATAGGTATTCACGAGACATGCGTTTAAAGAAACTCATTGTATTGCAAGTAAAACGGGCTCGAATGAACAAAAAACTTAGTTATACTGTTGAAGTGTGATTATTAATGATATTAATTAATCTATTTTAAAATTATCAATAAAACGTTCGTTTATTTTATTTACAAACCGGTTGAAAACAGCATTTCATTAAATTTAGTCTTTTAAGCGTTTATGCAGCAGATTTTGCATGAGGTACTTACAAAACAGTGAAGCATTGAGTGAGTTCAAGGTTATGACAGGTCGTAAAACATAGTCATTTGAAAGACGTAAAAGGTCGACCATGTGCCAAATTATAAAGCAAAAAAACAGCAACTTACTTCTCGGATTTTAATTAGCCACACGTTTTAAAATATGAGAAAGCTCAGTAAAAGCACACGAAGAAATGGTATTGTTGACAAATATTGTTATCAACATCAATTAAGGAGAATGACACATTCCTGCACATACATCCCTTGAGGTAAACATTCCTGCACCTACATCCCATTCCGGTAAACGACACCCACAGCCGGACTTAATGCTATGTTTGTCCTTTTAACAGAGACCAGGATGATGTTCAACGAAATGGCACTTCTTCTCGATCGCCGCTTTTCTTATAGTCTGGAGATAATTATGCAATTTGTAGTCTTATAAATAGCCTCCATCATTCCGTACAGCTTGTCCTACAGACTCACAGGTTTTGGCCATAAAATTTCTCGTATGTAAAAGTGGTCCCTGCATTTCTGGGGAATACGTTCCGTCGTTTGGTCGGCTTCCCTACACGGGGCATTTGTGAGATGGCGCAAGGCGGAACACTTGTCTAGTGTGCCCTTTAACCCATTTATGCCCAGTGGACTCTCCCATCCTTCTAAGTTGGATCAATTTATTTCCAAAAGTAGGGGTGTCTGGTATGTTTATTTCTATATTTAGAATATTTCTTACAGAAATTTCTTTAAGCAAACAGCGCAGACCCAGATTATGCGGCGTCTCATCTGGGTCTACGCTGTTTGCAATGTCCCTTTTTCAGGACGCTAGACATGAATGGGTTAAGATGATCAATTGTTCAAGTCGGGACAGGCGACGGTAATCGTCATCAGGATGTTTAATTCTGAACAAGCACTGATGGTGATTTTCATGTTTTCTAGAATAGCTGTTTTGTCCTGCTTCTCATGTTTTCATCTAGCGTTCCCATTCTCACTGCCTTATTATTTCCGTGTATATCGCTGTGAAAGGGGATCCACTCGAGTTCATTTCTGAAGCACTTGATGTTTTGAAGTGTTGATGTAAGGCGAGTCAGTTATTGGATGTTGATACTTGAAGTAAATCTACTGACAAAGCATATGTAAGGACGTCTTGGTCTACTTTTCTGCTGATGATATTTACCAAATTGATTAAGGATTTAATCCCATCATAAGTCAGTGGGGGCCTTTTGATAATGCCTCTGTCTGTCACTGTTCGTCTTGGTACTGCAATACGCTCTCTATTTTTTGACTGCAGTTATTGCTGAATTAACTGTTTAGGGCATTATCCATGCTTCCACGGTTTAATCCCATCTTAAGTCAGCGGGGCCTTTTGATAATGCCTCTGTCTGTCACTGTTCGTCTTGGTACTGCAATACGCTCTATATTTTTTTTACTGCAGTTATTGCTGAATTAACTGTTTAGGGCATTATCCATGCTTCCACGGTACCTTCCTTTAGCATTACCAGCGTCAGAGCTTTGACTGTGCTAGACAAATGTGGTGAGATGGTACTGTTACAAAGCCAGATCTGTTCAGCTTTCCTAATCCGAGGGCATGACCTTCGCGATCCGATCTTTATATACATTCGTTTAAGTCATAACAATAATCATGATCTACAAGAAAACAAGTAATATTTATATCTTAACTGACCATCATCAAGTGGTTTGTCAGCATAGGTATTTGATATCAGTTTTGCTTGGGACCAGTCAAATCTCTTCGCTGGAGTAAAATCGGAAGAAGATTATTGACGGACGGTCCTCGTACCATTTGCAGCGTGGCCTTTATCCTATTTATGCCTAGTGGACTCTCCAATTCTTCTAAATTGGATCAATTTATTTCCAAAATTAGAGATGTCTAATAAATTTATTTATATTTTTAGAATATGTCTTACAGAAATTCCTTTTAGCAAACAAAGCAGACCCTGATGAGACGCCGCATCGTGCGGCGTCTCATCTGGGTCTACGCTGTTTGCCAAGGCCTTTTTTCAGGACGCTAGGCATTAATGGGATAATTATACGAGGCACACAGTAGGTGTTTTATAAATGACGTAAATAGAAGCGTATGTTGATATTTGTGACTGTGTTTAAAATTAAAATTTTCAATATACTTTGAATTTCTTGTTGCAATCGTAATCACTGTTCAAATAATAGAACAAATAGTAGTTACTTGACATATTAAATGCCAGTCGGACGAGGTTATTAAGGAGACATAACTCAAGTATTTGGTGATGTAGTCCTGTACTTGGTATAGGACCCGTTTGCAAAATGTAGTTGAGGGCGTTTCTCAGTGGAATTGAGTGTATGAGTATGTAGACATGCAAAAAAACCGAGGTGCTTGTCTGGCATCATGCTACGTTTTTGCTATTATCGATTCAAAGATGGCCGCCATTGACATAATACATGTTTTTACTTTTATTTACCGAAACAACAATATACATTTATAATAAATATATATACTAACTAAATATAATGTGTAGGATAAATTTAAGTTATCAATGCATCTTTTCAAAGTCAGAATGACCTTAAAACTGTATGTACATGGTCATTTTGTCATTAATACCGCTCAGTTCTTTGATTCGTTGATTCTTTGATTTGCTGAATTAACAGCTTCAATTTTAATAAAATGTTACGCTTATTTATGCAGTTTTAATTTTCAAATGTTTATTTGCATATGGTATTTGTATTAAAATCTATAACAATATGCAATAGAACCATTCTTCTTTATAGATAATCATTTAATTTTATGTTTATTAGTGCATTTTGATTGCAAACATTGATCCTATCATTTTATTTACAAAAGCGAGAAAGTCACTGTATAGTATTGCGAAATGCGAGTCTGTTTACCATAGCTTGCTGGCTGCTATTTTGATAAACTTTTGTTTATTTAGTATGTTCCCATGGTTGATAAATTGGCTTTGTTTTTGTCAGCTCTTTTTAAGGTCCCTAAGTACAAGTTTTTTCAAAGCAGTGTGCATGACATTGGGGAGCTTCTACAGCCTCTTGAAGATGAGGTAGATGAGGAGGCAGAGGAAAAGTTATTACATGATCCTTTACCAACACAGGAAGATCATCTTCCACAAGAACACACAGAAATCTGGCTGAGAGACCATAAGAGTACGCAGCTTCACTGCCTATTTCAGATGCTTGTGTACATCAGCCATAGCGGATTGACGCGAACACCATTGCATATGATGCTTGGCCATGCAATTTATGAAAGAGATCGCATCAGGAGCCGTCTAACTGCTTTCAACAAATTGGTGCATGTTCAAGTTATCAAACCATCCGATCTTCCCGCAGTCTTCTTTCTAGCTATGCCGTGAAATGCTCAGTAGATGGAGAAACCCCAATACCCAGTACTTTCACCAAAGAGGACTACATTATGGCTGGAATGGACAACTCTGATATGCTGACAAATCATCAATATCTGGTACCGAAGGCTCAAATTATGCTGCCCTAGTGGTATTTCAAGATGCCACAGTGAATAGGCCTCTTTCCAAACCCACAGTGCCCATTACAGGAATAAGCCGTGCACATCCAATTCTGAAGACATAGCTACCATGTCAAGAGGTACCTCCCCTTATTAAGCCAATAGTAAGACCAGCCTTTTCGCAAGATATGTTGGTGCATCCTGAAACTAAGCAGGCTACGTTGCTCGATACACAAACTGCCCGGAATGTAGCCACAAATCGTGATTTTTAGCTCGGCTGTTTTCGGAGAAAACCCGAGGTATTGTCATAGCCAGCTCGTCGTGTCGTGCGCCGTCCGACGTCCGCCGTCTCACGTCCGCGTCGTGCTAAAACCTTAACATTTTGTTAAGGTTTTGAACATTGGCTCTAAAATCAAAGTGCTTCAACCTACGGCTCTAAAATCAAAGTGCTTCAACCTACAACTTTGAAACTTCATATGTAGCAGCACCTTGATGAGTTCTACATGCCACACCATTTTTTGGGTCACTAGGTCAAAGGTCAAGGTCACTGTGACCTCTAAAAAAATATTCTGACAAGCTTTCATTTATTCAAAAATGCACCCGCAGCCGAGCGTGGCACCCGTTATGCGGTGCTCTTGTTTCTATAAGTGTTCTGCGCAGTGGTTCAGAAATAGAAAATCCTCATATCTGGGCCGCCGTTCATATGCTTGTTTCTTCTGCTGTGGTGCCGATGATGCATGTTGGCTTCCTACCTGTTATACCAGGACCCATCACTGAGCGTGCTACAGTCAGACATTGTGTCACTTATTTTCAGAGTATGAGCAGACAGTTTAATCAGGAATCGCTGGAAATATGGTGTGATGAGCATGTTTTTGCTTTTGCATCAGACATTTACCTACATGAGACGAACAAGTTCAGCGGCCTCTTTCTTTGTATGGGCCCTTTCCATTGGACCCGTATTCTGTTTAGATGTCAGGGCAAACTTCTGCGAGTCTCTGGCCTAGATGACGCATTGATCGAATGTGGGGTGTTTGGGACCAGGTGTGATAGAGACAGTGTTGAACGGCAGCCTTTATGTACGGACCCTCACTGGTATGCTGATGGTGGAGGACTTTATTCATAAACTTGAGTGGCAAGCTTTTTGGACACATAAGGACGAGGCTACATACCCAGTCCTGGAGCAGATGAAGGAATTTCAAAACATGCTTGTTGCCAATGAATGCTGTTCAGAACAGTTTGAGGTTATTAACGGGCAGATAGAACAATTGCATCAAGACTTTCTTGAGTTTCAGAAAGAATGTGAGGCTAAGTTTGAGCTTTGCCAATTCTTTGGTGTTTGGTTGCAGTTAGTGTCCATCGTCAAAAATGCGGTAGTCTCTGATAGAGAAGGAAACTTGAATCTGCATGTAGCTACCATTGAAGATTTCATGCAAATATTTGCTGAATATGACTGCATTAACTACTGGCGTTACGGTTCATGGTACCTTGAACAAATAAAGGTAATGGAGTTCATACATCCTGAGCTTTATGGGCGCTTTTCCATTGGTCATTGGGTTGTTCGGGACCGCCCAGGCTGGTTTGCAGTGTTGCAGAAGGTTGAGGAGACTATTCAGAGGGTATCAAAGGGTCCAGGAGGTCACAATGTTGTAGGAGAGACACGCAATGCTGGTGCAGTAGCAGAATTTGAGCTTTTGTTCCATGAGATAGGGTCCATCACCAGGCTCCTCAATATTCTAACCACCAACAAGCCTATGGATCACAGCGAATGTCATCTTCAGCATTCGCTGAGCGCCATTCGTTGTCACTCGTTCAACCACAATGTAGAAATGTTGTTGGACTATGCTCGAACGTCAGAACCCATACACAGTGACTGTCAATGTTCCCGTTCCACTACACAATCTACTGACAAAACTGGCTGTTGACAAAGAGATTGCTGTACGGCTTCTCAAATGTATTGAAAATGATGAACGTGTTTACCGCGCATACAGGCAGGAGAGAATAGTTGAGAAAGCAAAAAGAAATAAAATAACCAGTTCCACCATTTCAAAGAGAAAGCTTCCCAAGTTCACTGACCATCTTAAACAGTCATTATTGACATCAAAAGCTATTCTTATGGAACGGAAAGCCCCGTCATCCTACGATATAGCAGATGCACAGAGGAGCATGGGCATTGCAAAGGAACGAGGCATGTCCCTCAAGCAGATATTATCCCATGATTTGATTTCTTCATCTCCATTATTTGATGTTGACCTCCCAGCCCATGTTAAGAAGTCAAAACTTATTGAGGAGATTGAATCTTGACTGAACATCAGTAAATGGAGTCTGGAATCTCTTCTTCCCACTCATGTCATCGTGGACTTCACATCTAAGATGCGACAGATGCCACTTGCACAATTTTCCACTCTGGGTGGTGCAATCAATGCTGTCATCAACTCACAGTCAAGCATATGTGAGGGGCCAGAGTACATTCATCTTGTACTAGACTCATACGTTGAAATATCTTTAAAGGAAGGTTGCGGAGCGGAGACGAAGCAACAGGTATTGCAATTATTGACATGAGCAGAGACACACCAATCCCACAACAACTAAATAAATTTTGGGCATCCGAGGAAAATAAGCGTAATCTTCAACTTTTGGTAAGGGATATAGTGTTCGATGACGTTGTGCCAACCCAATAATTGCAAGTTCAGTTGTCTCTGACAATGTAGCTCTTCGAACAATTAAGTTTGGTTATGAAGTCATTCCTTAACTGTTAAACTGGATTAAGGAGGCCGATGCCAGGGTAGTGGCTCATGTTGAGTGGGCTGCTCGTATCAAACAGTGTCAAAGAGTTATTGTTATGTCCAACGACACCGACAGCTTTGCATTATTGCTTCACTTCACTCAAAGTTTTCAGACACTTGATATGAAATATATATGGCAGCAGTATGGTACTGGTGAGAAGGGTCGAATGATTCCGTTGTATCAGGCAATTTCTCGGCTTGGGACACCGCTAGCAAAGACAATGGTAAAGGCTCACATATTGACAGGCGACGACTGTATGAGTAAAGTGGGAACCATGCAGATGTGACCTCTGAACCGGTACAGCTTTTAATGCTTTTTGGAGAGACAGATAACTTGTCAGAACAGGATGAAGCATTAGCAGAAAAGTATCTGGTACGTGTCTGGGCAGGGGCCAGATCGACGACAACTGCGGAAACATTTGACCATCTCCGACTAGAGAACTATACCAGTGCTAGTGCTGGACTTGATTGCCTACCTCTTACAAGCAGTGTAATAAAAACATATTCGTAGAGCCTTTTTTATACATAGGGCATGTAACTGCTTATAAATATTGATGGTCCCGAGACACGGCTGGCACCAGTTATAGATGGTGGATGGGAGGAGCCCCGTGGCATGCTGTTTGTGCAAGTGTACAGAAAAGTGCGATACTCGACGATGTCCGTGCCATGCTGCTGGGGTGCTTTGCATCCCATTTTGTCATGGTAAAGTGGACAATGCACCTTGTGGAAACCTGACTTGAAATGACTAACTTTGGGACTGTATGTTATCTATGTGTAACACAGTACTTTTAAACCTATTAAAATGATAATGATTTCATGTTGATGAGTTGTGTGAGTTTTTGCTTTAATGCCATATGGAATAAGGTGTAAGCCCATTAGCCTGTCCCTATGACTGGGGATGACTCAGTGATTACCCAACCAACATAAAACATTGGCTCAAAGTCTTCCCGACATCAAATAGATGTTACGTCGGTTTGACTTTGAGCCAACGTTGAACAAATATCAAAGGTTTGCTTGGTAAGGGGTTTGGACGATTATCAAAGGTTTATACCATCTGCATTTGGGTTTGAGTCCTGCTCACTGTAGTATTTTTCCACCGAATGTGAACATTGTCAAATTACTAGTCACTTGTCTGTGAGTACAACATGCGTTAATTATCTAAATGTGCCAATATAACGTAAAACGTGCACAACAATATTTTAATTGGATTAATTGCGTCAAAATTTGTCACATTAAAGTTTATACACTGGCTTTTACTGTCAAAGGTCAACTCAAGGTCGTTGATGTATCATATGACCTTGTTCTTGACCTTTCCAGATCAATTACCTTCAATATTTAACAAGACCTCTTATAACTGAGTTCTTACCAAAAAAAGCATAATTAAGAGGTAAAACATTTTATTTTACACCAAAAGGAAATATTTTTTTCTTTTTCAACATGGCCGTCGGCGGCCATATTGGATTTTGGTATTTTGAGGCTCCTGACAGTGTGACGGACAAGCATCTCGGTGATTTATGATCTATAAGGACTAATTAACTCACATCAAGTGAGAAAATCTCTTAACCCTATTTTGCAAACGGGACATCAGACCTAGTCCTGCACAAATGTATTTTCATACAACAACACAACTTTCTGACCGCATAGTTTTCAAAATTATGAATTGTTATATCGTTATTACTGTAAGTGTTCGGACGCTTTAACATAACAGACTTGTTTTATGTCCGGGATGTCTTTCCAAAAGGCAATGTTCAAACATCCAAATACACCAATGCAATATACATATTGTTACAACGTTTGGAGATTCATCGGTATGACAAAACTTATCAAAATAACAGCGTGTGCTAGTAAACACCACGTCGTTAAGTATTAAATATGAACAAAGGTGTTTGAAATTAATTTATAATCATTTCAGATTGTTGAGTTTATTTTTCCCATGGTTGAACTATTACCACAAAGTACAAAGATAAGCTTTTTTAAGTATAACCTCAAATAGCCATTGGCAGAATCATTATTGACACTAATGGAAAGCAAACAGCTGTTCCCGAAATGATACAGAACGAAAACTGTGAATACATACACTAGTAAGTAATTGGTTCCTTGAAACGATCAATTCAAATGAAAGCAAAATTTAGCTATTCGGATAAAACACGATCTGCCGTATATATTGGTACATGTTTTGAGGTCCTTCAATGCATGAGGCTGCGTACATTATCTAAAGTACATCAGGTATATGTGTATTTGTACCCAACGCGAACGTTCATTGACCTTTTGCAATTATCTGCCAGGTTTTATGACCGTTCTCTGGTTTTAAAAGCATTAATTCCATGTGTTAACGGATCAACGCAAATAGGAAAAGTTTTAAAAAACACAATTGTACGACAATTAAGAGTCATTAATAGAAGGGGGTCGTATACCTACGATACAATCGAACTGAAAAAATATTTTTAAATAACAAGATAAGTGCGACTGACGGTAACCTCGACAAAGAATGACCGCTTCTCAAACGGATATACAGGTTTAATCCTAATAATCCGAATACAATCTGACATTTTTCCAATTGTTTTCAAATGTGTGTCTTATCGTTTCCATTCTATTCCAGATAACAGTGAAATCGATAATGCTAATAAAATGACGAAGAATACTACACCCCAAATTATCAATTACCCTTACGCACATCGAATAGTCCTTTACCTATTTAAGAAAAACTTTATCCTAAACGCCGATTACTACAAAATTACTTTAATTTCTTTTATAACGATTTCGTTGTTAATTTTATGAGTATTACCCGACAGTGATTACAAGTTTGATGGCGTGATTGATATTGCACTAACAACCTGAGGCGTCATTCTTTTCGCACACTCAATCGAAATGGATGAGACATTGTTCTCGCACTTTGGTGCTATTTTTTTATCATTTTCTTTAAAAAAAAATGAACTATTTCTTTATTTGGATGGAATTTTTAAATATGTTATGAAACATAAATAGGCGAACTTAGCTGAACTTTATGTATTGCTATGTTTTGTGAACGATAGCAAAAGTCTTTATGAGGCGAACATCGCGATTTAATGCACCTCTCTGTTGCAAACCTGTTTGTGCGTTGATATTTGCTTTAAAATGAACACAAGATGAAATATACATGTGCAATGTAACAGTATAACAGTGTTCCCGTTTATAGACAGGGTATTTGTCCTGTCTTACCATTTGTCACAGCATGACAATAATTAAATCGCAAAGCATTCCTCCAAACGATATTCACTGAGCAAGAAATTTCTTGCTTAACTGGTTCTTTTTCGATAATTTCATTTAAATACGAAAAGGACGTAATCTAAAATCTAAATCACGCTTGACGGTTAGTTTGAATTGCATAAGGTGTTAATTTTTTGTATACATACAAAACATGTCAATAAGTTCACAGGTTAAGTCGGTTATCTGATGTTTTAAATTATGTTTTGTGATCGAAATAACCATTATTCTAATACATAATGGCTGAAGGTAAACGTTGTCGCATGAATATTACATTAGTATTTCCACATCAACGATTTTATTGCTACGAATATTTTGTAATGTATATAATGTACATTACTAAAGGTTTTAGAAAGGGTAGCTAGAATTATTAACACTGGCGTTAATTGACATTATACCAAGTGGTTATACAATATTGACATATCACTGGTACTTGACGAAATGTTTTGAGCTAACGCGTTCATTAATATTTGAACGTTTATAATCTAATAAGTAATATCTTATACAAAATTATGTACGGCGTTGATTGTGGTTGGTGTTGATGAAGGATCAAAATTGTATCAATGAGATCAAAGATAGCGAATGCCTTTTTCTGTGCAGGTCTTAGCTGCATCACACGCAAAATAATGACGGGGTGTTGCGTCAGATCGCGTTGCTTTTTTCGCTTTTGTATAGATATTATTGAAAAAATATATATACAAAGAATAGAAAATTACAAGAAGAAGTGAAAATAAATAAATATAAATAAGTCGACCGGCCTCACACGAATCATCCGTACATATTTGAAATATTTATTCGAGCGTTCTTCGAACAGACCTTTTTTAGTGGTGTGTAGAACATTGTTATTGATTGTTAATAGTATTAATTAATTAATCAAAACTGGTACTTATCATGGAATTGGAATACAAATTAAGAATCTATGATTTACATACCGTAATAATACCGCCAAATATCTTATTTTGATATCTTTAAAGTCAAAATTAACTGAATTTCACCTAGTTGACGCGATAGCGTTTATATAACTATTCTGTTACTGACCGCGAACTGACCGTGATATTTTGCAGGTTGGAATGCAATGAATTGAATTGAGGTAACGATTCCACTGCTGGAACGACGGCTTGTTGATACTTTTATACATTTACATGTGTAACGGTCGATTTCGAAAACAACTATATCCGAGTGCACATAGTGCAATTTCTATAGTAATTACTAAATATGGGAAAAAAGCCGTTAAGTACAAATGCTCTTGCGTTGACAATATTCTAAATTTGAAAGGGCACACAAAACTATATTGATGTCGAGAGATGAGTGTGGAACTGTTCCATCTGCAAATCCTTTTCGTTAGAGAAACAATTATTTCATGCTTTACACGCAGTAAACATACTTGCAAAACGCATTGTTGTATCCTTTTTGATACTTTATACTTCCCAAAAATAGAAAAGCCATTGAACAGCATATTAATGTAAATGTGAACACTGTAGATTGCACGTTTTCTATTCCGAAAAGTTTCAGGCCTACCGGCGGGAAATTTTATATCCAAATGCATTTGATGCTTACAAAGGTCAGCTAAGGTAAAAAGCGGGGTTAAACATCCACGTATAACAGATGTGTAAATATCTTAGGATTTCCTCGATTTTGACATATTAAGCTTTTGCTACGATGAACAATTAACACGACCATTCCGATTGTTGATTGTGTGGTAATCAATTCTGTGATTGGGTTGATCAAATTAATTTGCGTCGAATAATATACTACACAATAGATATGGTGACAAAAATATATTTTACCAGGCTTCGTGTAAGGGATATTGCTCACGTTTCAATGTAGCAAGAGCTTAATTTGTAAAAGTTTAAAATTTGCGGAGCATATGTTACTTCATGCGCTAGCCGGAAATTCATCTACCACGTGTCATTGTCAATCTTGTATAATAATTAGTTAAATAGTTAAGAATAACACACAAATTGTATTATTTGTAAGGACTTTGATCACTGTCCAGTACAACAATCTGAACTTGTGGTGTTTAGTGCATAAAGGTCTAACCTGTCCACAAACGAGAGCACGAAACCTCGTGCGCCTTAATGGACACGGTAGGTCCTGACCGGACAGCGAGATTGCGCAAGCTGGTCTAGACAGGACGCGGCTCATACTTCAGAAAACACTAATAGGTCGTACTAGTAGTTGTATATTTTTTTATTAAAGTGACGCATTGTACATAAATATCATTGGTATTTACAGCAATAATACGATATGTATATATATATGTATACGGGATGGTAGTTATGTTTGGTTTAATATTTGATATACAGTTATAAAATAATAATCTTAAAAAAGGTACAAAGGACATTCAAATAAGAAATGGTATTCTGTTTCGACCTTATTGGGTTCTTTACACAGAAGGCAGAGTCTTTCTTCGATCTTTAAGTTTCTAACCCGCCCGGTTACAATCCGCAGCGGTAAGGTACCTGTTCTTATTTGAGCAATGTAAGATCTCAAATGCTTTGGTAGTTGCATAGACACATAATTTTCACAACCAAGTTCATGTTTAATTTGCCGGTAAGTCCTGAGCTTGGGTTGGTATACGAGATCTTGTAGTAGTACTAGTATATATTTCGCTTAAATGCACTTTGATATATGCTTAATACTAGTGGTTCGCCATGCTTAGGCTCGCGAAGTTTATCTTTTGTATTATACAATTATACATAAGAAAGTATAACGTCATATACGCACGTCAATGTAATGTCAATTTCACCGAACATTATGAATCCGTATAAACATAATTGTATGAGCGGTGATCACAAACGATGCTTTTTTGCCAATGATATGAATATGAATATACATCAAATATCAAACTTCAAACTAAGCGTTCAACTTAATTGGTTGTAAAAACTCTTTCAAACAAAACTAAAAACGTGTTATGAACAACATACATGCATATTTGGAATTATTTACATAAGTAATTATGCAAATTACCACACATCAATAAATTTATGTAATTCTTTAAGTGTCCACACGTAATAAGATAAGTGTTAAAATTAACACAAGAACTCCATCACAATCGCACGTCATAGATCTGAAAAAAAGGAAACAAACATGGCATAATACTAGTGAAATCTGAACAAGTTTAACCCAGTATACACGCCGCATGAACATGGCAAGAGTGGTACTTACAAACTATCGATAATCCAATTGAGTTTCGACCAAGTTTGAAATGAACACAGACATATATTGGGAACAAAGTCGAGCGTTTAAAACATGGCAGCAATATGAAACACACGTTTTTATTTAGCCAAATACCCCGCCCCAACCCCACCCCCATATAGAGGGAAAGAAACACGCTGATATGCGAATGATATCGTATTTTATGATTGAGGAAAAAAAAACTTAAATATGCACCGTTTTACATACTTTTTCGCTTATTGTCTTTGCCTCGTCCAGCTTGTCATTGACGTTGTGATTCTCAACCTCTTCACAAGCAGCCTTGACCGCGTCATCTATCGTGAGGAAGATACTGTCCTTGTAAGCCGGCACTATCTCCAATTCTTCGAAAATATTCCAGATGTCGTCTGCATAAGGGAGAATATGGGTTGAATGCATAATAATATCATGTACATTAACCCTTTGCATGCTGGGAAATTTGTCTTCTGCTAAAATGTCGTCTGCTGAATTTCTAAAATTAGCATTTTCTTCGATTTCGTTCAAAGAAAACTATCAGAATAACAAACAGTTTGGATCCATGTTCTGTGGCGTCTCATCTGGGTCCAAACTGTTTGCAAAGGTCTTCAAAATTCTGATCCAGCACTGAAAGAGTTAACATTGTATGCATAAACACTATTAAAAGACTTAAGGCACTATCTTTTAAGGTAGCAACACTAGAATGATTAATCCTTAAACACAGAAACATAGAACATAATTATGTTTTCCGAAATGGTTTTCTTTGTTTCCATGATAGATCACGATGCTTGGTGTAATGATTTAACAAGTAGGATAAATGTATAACGTGTCAAATTAAATTACGGTACTTCATCTTCATACATTCAGCTGGTCGTAAGAAAATGAATATCTTAACAAACGTTTCAGACAATATCAATTCTTACCAAATGCAGGCTTCCAATGCAGAGACAATCTAAACATTTATATTTACATCACTCCCATAATGCATTCATATTCAAATTTAGCACGATTATCTTATCTCGACCATCGAGCTGACACGCATATAGCTAGTTTAAACAAATTTGTAGTAAAATAAAGTTTTTATTGGAAATGCTTACCAGAAACATTGGCCATCCACACTTTAACATCAACAGCAGCGTATTCCGAAATAATCTGTAAATAAAAAAGCATACTACAGTAGTCCATAACAGAACACATTATGCAATCATCGATTTTTTATCATTATTGTCTCGATTAGAAAACAATTATCTTTTACAACATGGTCTAAGTACAGTTTGAACAACGTAAAAGCAACCAAATTTCTTTTCAAAGTTTTTTTTATGAGGTTACATACATTTGACAGAAAGATGATGTATATTATTTATCTATATTTACTCTGTATATATTTACTTAAATATGCGTTTTCAAGAGAGGTTAACTCCCAATAAAACACAGTTTTATGGGATATAGAAAACGGAACACGGAAAGCATATGGCTCAGGCATTAGAAAGGAATGTCTTACGTTTTTGATAACTTTGCAGCCAACAGTGTCAACGAAAGAGACCCCGGACAGGTCCAGGATGATGTGAGACAGAGGGTACTTGAACACCATCGGATATATATTCTGGGGATCAACGACGGGGAAAGCGTGATCCACTTCAATGACGCTTTCTGGCCTATCGGTGCTTGCAGTCGAGACGTTAGTTTTCACGCTGTTCATGCTCTATAACATGAGACGCGTTCTGAGAAAACGGGGCTTAATTTATGTGCGTAAAGTGTCATCCCAGATTAGCCTGTGCAGTCCTGTGCTTTTATGATATTTTTTGTTTAAAGAAAGTCCACTATGCCCAGTGTTCCCATAATGCGTCTCATATATTTGTTTTGTCGATAAAGTGTTTGATGAAATTAGCCTTCACAACATTATAAGTGCGTTTCAAATAACACAATGCTATTGAGATTATGTTTGCATTGGATGATAGTACCTTTATACAACAAAAAACCGCCCTTGAACAATATAATGCAGGTACTAGCAACCTTGTGTAGCTATTTTTTCTCTGCGCGAACGGCTATGACTAAGAGACGCGTATACATGCAAACTTACTGACAAACTGCTACTGCTGGCCATGTTCGATCGCCGGATGTGCTTTTTCAAGGCCTCTGGCTTGATGCTTGCTAGACGATACACTTCGCTCGTGAAAAGTTCCCCGTTCGCGTAGTAGATAGGGAAGTGGTAGCCGATCACCTTGATCGTGTTATGCACCATTGTCTGCAATCGTGGAGTGTTTCGATTAATAGGTGTACAAAAACACTATTTTGAGAATAATACTGGTATTTAGAACTACGTGACATAAAAGTTATCAACGCCATTCTATCCGCACTAAGCGTACGTGCCGTGCACACTAATATAAATGTTCTACACATGTATTGCACAATACATATACCTTATGGGATAAAATAAAAAACATGTATCTGTACTTCATTATCCCCTTCATTTAATGTTCTAGCCAGTACCCTTTTCTCGTTGCGCTTTAATGACGATGCATGGGTGTCCTATTTGTATAACTACAGGGCCAAACAAGGCTTGATAATTAAATATCAATATATTGTTGAACATGACAAAGGTTATAATAAATATAACAATACCACCACATACCCGGATGTAGTACTTGGGGTCTCTGTACAGCTTTTCGTCGGATACCTTTGCCAAGTGCACGGGTTTGCCTCTGTTAACCAAGCAAATACAACGCATTTCTAAGCATGGTGGCCAATATTTTTTTGAAATTACGGATCAATGTGTGTGTAAATTAGAATAGTCTCTAAGACAAAAATTAGCATACAGAATAGAATCTTTATATGGTTCAGACAATGTATACTTAATAAATTTTCTGACGCAAAAGAAACAATCTAATTAGACATTCATATGAAATAATAACATGTCAAAGGTGGTATAATGATGGACGTAAATACATCTGTCCAGAATGCAAATACTTACACCTGTGTTCTCAGTACCACTGTGAAAAAGGAAAACACATTGCCGATCAGGAGCCCCATGTCCACATGCACAAGGGTCGTGATTAGAAATGTCACCACCCAGATGAACTAAAATGGTTAAAGAAACGTTGCGTTCTACGTGTGCATCAACTTGGCTATTAATCGAGTGACTTAAACTTATTAACAATGCTCCGGCTTATCTGACCCTGCTGTTGAATACGACAAGAAATGCATTTTGTCAAATGTTTGACTCAAACTGATTGATGTGGAGTGATGCAATAGGTTTACATAATTGGTATGTAAGTGGTTAATCAATTGTTAAAACAAACTTTAGGTGTTTGACAAATACTAGAATAATCGGAGAAAGAATCAAGTCCGGATAACAGAATTGCTAGACATAGTGTCAATCAAAGTCTGTATAGACGTGTTAGGTTTATGACTATGTATAAGCCACTTTTTATAGGTGATATATGTAAGGAATTAGTATTTTGAGGCTAAAATTGATTTAAACAATATTATTGTTTGAAATATGACGAATAGGAAATTTGGACACTTTGAATTTAAAGCAACATCAGTTGAATCATCTGCACTAGAGATTCATTCGTTAAGCGCTTTTTTATAAGGTTAAAGACCGCACGCCTCAAATGTAAATTGTGTTTGCACTTTTGAAATATGCGTACTTTGAAGACAATGATTACCAAAACAGCAGCGTCGTCTCAGTTGACATATTTACACATAAGTTAGAACGTGACCAATGGGTGAACCACGGACTTCATTTGAGCAAGTGTCTGGGAGACCGGGCTTTACGCATGCGAGTAAGACGTATGGGAAACCGGGCTTTACGCATGGGAGTAAGACGTCTGGGAAACCGGGCTTTATGCATGCGAGTAAGAGGTCTGGGAAACCGGGCTTTATGCATGGGAGTAAGACGTCTGGGAAACCGGGCTTTATGCATGCGAGTAAGACGTCGGCCCGTTTTGCCCTTACAGTCCTCACCGGTTAATTTCTGACGATAACTTTCGTCTGTGTATTCATTTTCGTTTTCAGGATGTCTCTTCTGAGCAATGTCCGAATGTAAAGTGTCGTCCCTGATTGACTTGTGCGGACTATTTCCAGTCCGAATGTAAAGTGTCGTCTCTGATTGACTTGTGCGGACTATTTCCAGTCCGAATGTAAAGTGTCGTCTCTGATTGACTTGTGCGGACTATTTCCAGTCCGAATGTAAAGTGTCGTCCCTGATTGACTTGTGCGGACTATTTCCAGTCCGAATGTAAAGTGTCGTCTCTGATTGACTTGTGCGGACTATTTCCAGTCCGAATGTAAAGTGTCGTCCCTGATTGACTTGTGCGGACTATTTCCAGTCCGAATGTAAAGTGTCGTCCCTGATTGACTTGTGCGGACTGCTTATCTGCTATTTAAGCACATGTACCAAGCCCGGTATTCCGAGAGCGCGGCTCGTTAAAATAATTGCAAGATAATAGTACACGAATACAAGGCTTTCCATACACCATATTCGTGAACCTTGTTCTGAGAAAACGGGGCTTAATGTATGTGCGTAAAGTGTCGTCCCAGATTAGCCTGTGAAGTCCGCAGGGACGACACTTTCCGCTTTTATGATATTTTCTGTTTAAAAAAGTCTCTTTTAACAAAAATCTAGTTAAGGCACATGCATTATGCCCAGTTTTCTCAGAACACGACCCATATGTATTCGTTAATATAACAAACAAACACGATCGTATCTGACATTAATTAACTTAATAAGACACACTTTGGCATATTTTTAACACATGGGCACCAGTTAAACATGTTTTGTTTTGATACGACAAAACACATATCACAACCAAATTTAGAAACAGACACGTTTTACGACAATCTTCATGTTACTCACGAGGTCGTATTTGGATGTTTTCCAGACTTTTGGTAGCTCCAGCAGCTGCAAGACCAACCCTCGGATGGCCACAACAATAATTGCTGACAATACACACTGGAATTCAACGAACGCATTGTAAGTAAACAGCACACAGACAAACGTCTTATATTTCGAAATTGGTATAAAGATACGTATATTTTGAAATATGTCGACAAAGGTGTAGCTAAAATGAACAGGACGTATACAACATTGCCTTACTCAAGGAAGAACTTTTATTTCAACAAATACATATACACAATTGAAATAGACCTTTATGATCCTTGTTCAACAAACATGACGTTATATCTACATAAATTTACAATTTGGTGACACTAGTGCTTAAATACATGTCATGATGTAATAATCATATCGGAGTATTTACAAAATTTGCTAATACATGTAGAGTATATTCATATATGGTGTGTATATGTACATTACTTTATATTTATAAAGAATTTCATTCTTAGGAATTGCATCATACCCACATAAAGGTCTAATATTACATATCATAGAGTGATTGAAAACAAAAGTACAATATATCAATACAATGTTGTAATAACTTTGATATCTGTGTAAACTCTATAATCATAATGATGCATGCATGAAAACGATACAGTTACCGTTTATATACACATTTTGAAGCGTACAAAATCTTAATTGCAATAAACGATATAAATATTAATGCATTGTATAATGTGTTTTTCTTACTTCGAAAGCTTTGCTTACATATACAGCTAGGTTTCGTAATATTTCATAATTATCATTTTTAATCAGCTCGACTGTTTTAAACATATTTGGTCTGTGACAGTAATACTGCATAAGATATTTTCCTCGTAAGCTTTCATATAACTTACACTCAAAAAGAAAATGAAATTCGTCCTCTTATTTATTACATTTGTTACATAGTCTTTGTTCCCTTGGCGTTCTATTCCATCTACCTGTTTCAATATTTAATCTATGTGATGACATTCGTAACTTTGTAAGAGCATTTCTGTAGCATTTTACATTTACATGTTTAAGATATGGTTGAAATTCGAAATAACAGAAAGTGTTATAGAATATCGCTCTTGATGAATTTTCCAATCTACTATGCCAGTCCTGTACAAAAATGTCCTTAACACGTTGTTTAAATACACTAATAAACTGGCTATTATTTCCAACACTCTGTTGCAGCCATACATGATACAAACCTAATCTACACAGCGTATCTTTAACAAGTGAAGCCCAGTTTTGCTTACGTGGGTAATAATCAATATCATTTAACATAGTATTGTAAATACAAGACACATATTTTCTATCACTACACCCAGTGATCTTCAACCAATATTTAACAGTACAAACAAGCCTCTGGGAATGTAAATCCATTCGGCCAAGATCACCATAAATAAAATCGTTTTGAGTGCGACATTAAACACCTAATACAGACTTGCAAAACTTTGTATGCACACTTTCAATCGGAGTTGCTCGACACACATATCAAGAATATCATGCGATTATTAACGATTATTTGCATGATATATTGAACTTCTAGTTTAAATTTTGTACACAAATTATAAATTGATCGAATACTTCTCAATGATTAATTGTTCAACCCAAAATGTAATTTAGAAGGAGGAATCGCTCAGACTTATTGAGTCGTGTTCTGAGAAAACTGGGCATAATGCATGTGCGTGAAGTGTCGTCCCAGATTAGCCTGTGCAGCCCACACAGGCTAATCAGGGGTGATACTATTCGTCATAAACTGGATTTTTGCTAAGAAGAGACTTCATTTAAACGAAAAATGTCATAAAAGCGGAAAGTGTCGTCCCTGATTAGCCTGTGCGGACTGCACAGGCTAATCTGGGACGACACTTTACGCACATGCTTTTTGCCCAATTTACACAGAACAAGACACTATTGGAGAGCATACGTTTCAACTTACATTTGGAAGGTTAGTGAAGAGCTGACCAAGCACCAAGATAACTATCATCACCAGCGCGGCAGAAAATAGACTTGCAACCTAAACGTACGTAATAAAACGCTACATTTTTTATAATCAGTAAATAAACAGGTTAAATAATGCATACTTAATATTCGATGATTTTCATGCCCAAATGCATGTTTGTATGTGTGTGACTTCATATTTACTTTAGTCTGTTAAACGTGAAAAATCTTCAATCGCATGGGTATCATGAAGTGTATTAACTTTGAAAAGTCATGTCAGTGGTCAATGTCAACATCACAGATGAACCAAATTAACGTCTGACTATGGTCGCTGATTTAGGGTGACAATCTGGATCTCTTTGATATTTATAATCAATATGGATCGTGCTCTGTGAGAAAGGGGTTTAATGCATGTGCAATCCGCACAGGCTGACTGAGACGACACGTTCCGCATTAACTTGATATTTACTTAGAAGAGATTTTCTTTAAACAAAAATATCATTAAAGCGGAAAGTGTCGTCCCTGATTAGTCTGTGAGGACTGTACAGGCTAATCTGGGACGACACTTTACGCACATGCAATAAACCCCTTTTCACAGAACGCGACCCAGATAGTTGCATCGATTTCCGACCTGCGTTTTTCCGCCAGCGGATTCTTGCACCGATGAACCAGAGACGGAGGCGGCTAATGGGAAGCATGAGAAAAACGAGGCGAACACATTACTGATGCCGTAGGCAATTAATTCCTGGAAAAGATATAACATATATTATCATTGCGTTAATAGTCCTCAAGTTGTATTACTTGCTCGTGTATTAAAGCGGGTTTTGCGGAGATTCCAAAACTATATATCCATCTCATGCCTTGTACACATTATACCCTTTCAAAATCATTGATAACGTTGTTTAATGAATGTTTGTTAGTCGGATGCAACTAATAATCAGGCTGTTAAAGTTGAATTGTCATGATATTCATTAATTAGTTTGATTGAAATAAAGTAAACATCTTAAAAACGTACTTTATATGTTAACAAACAGGTAGTTGATTATTCACAAACCACATTAACTTCTATAATAAATGGTTAAATTACATCAATACTTTTCAAGGTCAATCTCAAGGTAGAATGCACATAAACGTGTTAAATATGTATGGGTATCATCCCCACCATATGACAGGAGCGTTTCATCAAGCAATACGTGCGTTTGCATAGGTTAGTAAATTTTGAGTTTTTTGCATTCAGTGGTTGCCAATTATTTCATCATTTGTGCAAACCTTGTCCTGATTATTTTATTCATTAATATACTTAAATTGTATGCTTTGCACTGACCGTGCCAAGGTGTTGAACCATGTTTTATTTATTAGCGTCACTATTTGTCGTGTATTTTTGTTCTGTATCTTGTAGTATGGAAATCGGTCACTTGCATTAATTAAAGGACTTTGTAGTAATACTAAAATGATGTCCGTCTTATGCGTCTTGAGATCCGCTGTGTCTATATTTACAACGATAACAACCTTAGCTTTATTGTACTTATTGTTGGTGACAGCGTTGTTGGATGGTCTTGTTGTTGATTTTATTGTTGGTTGCATTATTTCTTAGATTCTTCTGTGACTGCTGATATGGAAGATGAGGGTAATTTGATCATGTTACTATTGTTGATGATGATGACGGTTTCGATGGTTATTATATTTATGATGACGGTAATGCTATTGCTCTTAGCACATTTATGCCTAGCGTCTAGAAAGTGGCATTTGCAAACAGCGTAGACCCTGATGAGACGCCGCATAATGCGGCGTCACATGTGGGTCTGCGCTGTTTGCTTAAAGGACTTGCTGTAAGAAATATTCTAAATATATACATAAATATACTAGACATCCCTAATTTTGGAAATAAATTGATCCAATTTAGAAGGATGGGAGAGTCCACTAGGCATAAATGGGTTAATGATGAAGCTTGTGATGTCGAAGATGTGGAAACTCAATTTGCTGCAGTTTCTACTGGGGGAACATCTATTGAAATAATACCTGATTCGAGTTTATCGTGTATTGGTTTCTCTTTGCCATAATAGCTGCCAAAGAGACCGACTGGGCGAAGGAGATGATAGCGATGACGATTATTTCCGTAAAATACACGTCTACACCGTGGAAGGTCGGGACACTGGGTACCGGGAAACTGAAAAATAGTTCAAACCAGATATGAAATATACGTGTTTAATGTTTAAAAACCTTCGGTTTCCAACATAGATATCCGTTTGCGTTCGTTTAACCCATCATGCGGCGTCTCATCTGGGTCTACGCTGTTTGCCAAGGCCTTCTTTCTAGACACTGTACATAAATGGATTAAAAGGTCATACGATTCTATTGACTTGCCGAAACGGGAGTCTTTCATTTATATGTTGTGAAGTCTTCTGCGAAACGAGCCACGATTTTTGTGGAATATTTAGACGATTGCTATGGAACATTAAACCAAAAACTATTTCTATTGGGTACTTACCCACTGGGAATTTTACCGACGATTACAACATTGTACTTCTCGTTGAATTTTCCAAAATGGGAAGCAACTGTACCAAGCACAACCTGTGAACATAAACTGTGAATGGTATTTAATAAATTCGTCAACTTTTAGCATTTATTTTTCGGGGACGTTTAATATAATGTTGAATGTATCTGTACGTTTATTGTAAAGTTTAAATTGATATGTGAATTATTCTCCTATGTGGCGGATAGCCTAGAAAAGCTTAAAATAAGAAAGCATGTGAACTGTGTATGTATACGCAAGTCTCCATTTGAAATGTTGTTTCCTTTTTAAAATGACAACTAAGTTTTGGGAGGAGGTTGTTATACAGATCATTACCTTAAGAAAAACATGTACAATAGCAATAGTGCTTTTGTCATACAATATGACACAATGTATGTAGTCCAAAAATGACTTGTTTTCATTTGTTTCGGAAACAAAGCACACACAAGCATGTGTTTGTATTAAAATCGATAGCATTGTTGGAATGTTATTATGATTAAGCCTTATCCATGAAATGTGCAAGTTTAATCGACACCGGATGAAACGAAATGACCCTAAATCGCTCACATACGTTCAAGTCGTATAGCAGTCGACTTGACTTCATCACCTATTTTTTGTACTTAACGTTACCCAGAAATACATTTGGACAGTTAGGTTGTGGTTTAACACCGGTTCAAAGCGACTGAAAGGCTGAGTTTAATGTATTAGGCGAGACTTTTAATTACCTTACATTTCAACTCAATGTTATATTCACAGGATACGCGTATAAATAAATAATTATGCAAATTTCCGGATACATACGGTATCTTAATTAAGGATGCGTTTTGGTTTTGATTATTTGACTGAACCACAACGAGGAAGACTTATAAATTGATACATGTGTCGGCCTAGGGTAACTTTCATATGTATAGTATTATGTTATTTTTCTTGACCTAGCCATGACAATTATTGTAGAAAAAAACTCAATGGTTTCGACGAAAAAACGATTCGAATGTGACATACCTATGATTGTAAAACCTTTAAACTGTATAGATTTTTGTAAGTAAGTTAAAAACCTAAACGATCTCGACTTTGTCATCGAAAGACGGCACTATACCCATGTTTATTACGAAAGGTAACATGCTGAGTTTCCATACAGTTCTAAATACGTGTATGGTTTATCGATACATTGATATACATGTATTCAATATTCTAAGTAAGCTTCTACAGCAACAAAGGGTCAACTTACCACGACGATTTCAATTGGAATGGGGACCGGGAGCTTCTTCTTGAACCTCTCATTGACCTGGGCTTTGACCAGGTAAAGGACCACAATGCAAATAGCGGATATGATGACAGGAACGTGGTTCGTGTTGTGGATGTTCAGGAAGATGTACTTCCATGTCTGATATAAGGGTAAAAACAAAAGATGAATGTATGCGAAAACTATATGTGAATAGTGGACTGAATGAAGGCGTCGCAAAATATTTCGGAAGTATTTTTACTCTTTTTTACCCAAACTTTAATAGTTGACACAGGTATCAGAAGCGCGATGTAAAGAGTTTCATATCAGTGTGTAGTGGTACATGTAGTTTTAAATGCTTATAGGCATGCTGCATGCAGTTTGAATATTAAGGATTCCATGTAAAATCAAACTGGTTTGATAAAATTCGTTAGCCATGATTCATGTGAACAAAGTATTTCAATATAATGCACTGCAAACAATCGTACATTTATGACTTGGAAGTTTCCGTCCGTTCTCGGCAGCTTCAGTCCGAGCAGGTGCTTGATCTGGCTGGTCCCCACGTGGATAGCGACGCCAGAGGTGAAGCCGGCAATCAGAGGGTCGGACATGTACGTGGTCACAAAACCGAGGCGACAAACACCCATGATGATCTGTAAGTTAAAACGCAAATAAAATGATCGCATGCAATAAATTTAACATTCGCTTTTCAACACAAAATGGAACAAAGCTGCATCCGAAGAAAAACATGTATAACAATAATTTAATGAAGTATATTATATAATTCATATATTATATAAATAACGAATGTAATTATCTCGTGCAAATGTTACTTTGTTAAGGTATGAAATTATTGAAATAACAAGTTTTAATAATACATAAAACTATCATCAGGTATGTTGTTCATTTGTAACATCGACGCAATGTAATGTATATGCCTATACGCCATAAGGCCCTGCGGCATAAAGCACTTAAGCTTGTGTTTACTTGTACAAAGCCGACGAGGAACGTGAGCGACATGGCGATGCCAATTTTGAACTCGTCAGTGACCCCCGTCGACGATACAGCCGTGTTGACAACCGTCACATTGGCATCCAGAGTGGCGTTAGCAGGGCCGCCGGCAACTGCCGCCGCGACGGTGTAGAACCGGGCCATGACGGAGCCCACTAAGAGTCCCACCACAGCCGCCGTGCCTGAAGTGAAGAAAAATTAAAAGGTATTTTCTTACAATAAATTACATAATGACTGAAGTAATTATACGTTTAGACGTAGCGCCGTATTGTTTGGAACGGATGCGTATCGTCATTATTCGATTTATTTGCAACACCATGTCGCCCGCGCAGATATTCATCTGGTTCTGATCAAAACTCGTATAAAATCCCTTCCGCTTTTATGCACCACGTGATGATGATCGATTTTAATAGTAATTTAGTTGAATACAATTTTGAATCGTTTATTTCTATTTTCTTTGACCTTTTTACTCAAAACATTGTCATTTTTTGTTTTAAATTCCAATCATGAGGTAGGAAAAGTAGGAAAATATACAACCCCCAAATCCCAAACTCTTCACATCCCTACCTATACCCACTATAAGAACATGTACAATCAGTCCAGATATTGTCCGATTTCTACATTTCATTGCTTCTTATTTGATGCAAATCTTCGCTTTTTTCTATGCAGGCCCGTACCCAGGCACTGGGCCCAGGGGCCCGGGCCCCCCCCAGCTGGCTGTCGAGTTATGATTTTTTAATAATGGGCCTACTGCAAATGTTCTCACATGAAAGGGCCCACAGTACACTTCCCTGCAATACAAATGTGCAGATTTGTTTTATTGCCACTAATACACAAGGGGATTAGCGCTAATTTACTCGCCAGTGGAGATAATTAGCCCCTAGGCATTGTTTTCTTATCACCTTGTACACACATCCCCGATCTGTCAATTACCCATTGTGCTCAAGGCTTCATCTTTTGATGGTGGGTGTAACACGTCTTTTGATTGGACAAGGAAAGAGAAACAGCGAATGGATGGAACTGATACAGAAGGTCGTAGGTCTGAACGATAATAGTGTTTTCTCTTTTGAATTCAAACCTCCTCTAGAGTCATAGCTCATTAAACATTTCTGTGAAAACTGTCGTGTAGATGATAAACATTTGATAATGAATTTACTTTGAAATTTTATATAGAGGAGGTTTGATTTCAAAGAGAAAATACTAGTAGGTTATATGTCAGTTACTGACATATAACCATAGTAGTATTTTCTCTTTGAAATCAAACCTCCTGTACAGTCATACTTTATGTTACATTTCATAATAAAGGTTTTTTAGTTTCGAAGTTTGCTTTTACTTCTATATAAAGTGTAATACATTTCTGAAATCTAAAGCTTTAAACATGTGTGTGAAGTTCACACCAAGGGGAGTTTGCTTTTACTTCTTTATAAAGAGTAATACATTTCTGAAATCTAAAGCTTTAAACATGTGTGAATTTCACACCAAGGGGTCGTTGATAAAGCATGTCACGCTTTTTTTTACCATTTTTACCCCGGCATGTCACAAACTGTTACAATATCTTGGACCCCCTTCCCTAAAGTACGTCACAAACTCACACTTTCTAACATTTTTAAAAAATTAATACTTAATTTAAATTTAATCTTAAACTCAATTCACTATAAAACCGTATTAAAATTAAACTTACCGGTAAAAGAACTTTCACATTACAGGCTTTTATAACTGTAGGGTTGTTACGATGAGCAGTATGAATATTTATCCACGTGTTAACCTCTAATAATAACGAAATTATAATTTAGATTTTCTTTCAACCCTAACTAAAATGGAACAGTCCAATTATTTCGTCAATAAAATCTGTGGGGAGGTTGTGCCTATTGAATAAGCCGGCCCAGCCAAGTTGCCTATTAAACATTAGGACAACAGAATCAGGAGATGCGCAATTCGTCTTATTTTGACATAAAACTAATTAAAATGTTTCACAAGTTTTTGAAAATTATTTTTCAATTCTACTAAAGAAATAATAAATAAAATATACATTTTTTTTAAATAAATGTGTGACATCACACATGGCCTGACTCCCCTCCCCCATGTCACAAACTGTCACTTTCTTACTCACCCTCCCCCCACCTGGAGCGTGACATACTTTATGGACGGCCCGTAATGGTTAAATCTTAAGACTTCAGAAAGGTGCTGATTTACTTGTTATATATCCATAAATTTTTAACACAACATATGTTTCTATATGCATTAAAATTCACCTTGCACAGTGCCTAATAAAAAAAAAATCTATTCGGGAGGGGCAACCTCCCCGTTTGGGCCCCCCCAGTCAACATTTCCTGGGTACGGCCCTGACTATGCTTGTTTACATTTATACATGGTTAAAATCAAATATATAAGATACAAATGTAAATCGTGCAATCATGCAATAAAACAATTATAAATGAATCGACAACATCACGTGGTGTGCAATGGCTGCATGAAAGTGATATTCTCGATCCCAGTTATATCTCTTCATGGTGGTTACACACATCTACCCGATTTGGAAGTAGTTTACTGGTAATTGCATTGTGTACCGTAAACAAACAGGGGCCTGGTTGCATGTAGCCCATTAATCATATCTTAAGAAACGTTGCTTAAAAATTCTAACAAATCGGCGTCAGTATGACATTTTAGATCTGCACAGAATTCAAAAATGTGCCTGCTAGAAATCTTCTTACCAATTGCGCAGTGTCTGGACGTTCCGAAGAAGAAGTAGATGAGTACGGGAAAGAACGAGACGTACAGGCCAACAACGGGAGGCAACTCGGCCAACATCGCGTACGCCATACCTGGGAATAGAAGATATATATACAGTAACATAATCAATAGCATTCTTCAAAAAGGACCAAAGGAATTGAAATAAATATTGAGATATGAGTGTTTCTATTACAAAATCCACAGTAGCAATTTGCTCGATCGCAACTATGACTTATCGGACCCTTGAATCTTCGAACACCCAAAGAAAACGACAAAGCGTCAACATTAACTTTGTACCAGGAATAGACGACTGTATAGTGCCCTATGCTGAACTATGCTATAAAAAATTTTACGCAAACGAACTTTTAATAAATAACTGTCCATACGAGAAATCTGGACCAAACTATTATTTACTCGACGCTTGAATTTCTGGAAAAAGCTGGGGGCTTATTTACGCGTCAAATTGATCTCATATTGAACACCTACTTTAATAAAAGAACTGGTGCAATTCATATTGTATGCCATAAATTATGTTCCAATATTACATTGGCGCCTCTCGTGTTTAATAAATAAAAAAACAACTAAGTAATAGACTTGGTAATTGAGCTTATTAATTACTATTAATAGAACGTAAATGTAGACTTCATAGAAAGGCAATATTGTTATGTGAATGCATACACAATAATGTTAAGTTTCTGACACGCGGTACATAATTATTTTCCGTTCTAGCGCAATTGTCGCAACTGAGAGATAACTTTGTTAACCCATTAATGCCAAGTGGACTTTCTTATCCTTCTAAATTGGATCAATTTAATAAAAAAATTTAAGGATGTCTAGTATATTTATTTCTATATTTAGAATATTTCTTACAGAAATTCCTTTAAGCAAACAGCGCAGACCCTGATGAGACGCCGCATCATGCGGGTTACGCTGTTTGCCAATGTCTTTTTCTAGACGCTAGGCATAAATCGGTTAAAAGGACCTGTTTAAATAAATATGTAAATTGAAGCTCTCACATAAATGCGATGTTTTAGCGAGCATAAAACAATTGTTGTAAGTTTTCATAAAATAAAAAAATCCATGGAGGATTGCATTTTACCCCTGTATAATCAGCATCAAAAATTAAGATCAAATGATTCACTGACCGACTTTAATTATCAGTAAGTGTTAACAATAACGTATGGGAGCGTTTGGATACAATTAGTCTCGTATAATTACAATACATGTTCGTCTACTGAGGGAAACATTTAATCAATGGCGTGTATGAAGGGACTAATTAAATCTTGACAAACCAATGGGGATTGATTTTCGCATATATTTATGACGACAAACTTAGGTGGACAACACGAATGCATCTGAAAAGACGAAATGTATGCTAAAGTGTTAACCGGCACTGAATGTAAAATCGTTTGAAATGCATCTAAATCTATTTGATGCAGTATAGAGAGTTACTTCATCAGAGCAATTTAAAGGCAAATATTAAATGGGTCGAAAATAATATTTATTATCATGCAGCTGCATTTGCTCTGCAAATCAGCTTAAACTGATCTTTGCCACATAAAACGAAATAAGGGATGTTTAGTATATTTATTTCTATATTTAGAATATTTCTTACATAAATTCCTTTAAGCAAACAGCGCAGACCCTGATGCATCATGCGGCGTCTCATCAGGGTCTACGCAGTCTGACAAGGCCTTTTTTCTAGACGCTAGGCATAAATGGGTTGATATACTTCTTACAAACGTAATCCTTTATTGATTCCCTCGATTTTTAAGAACGCGAATGTATTCTCTGAACGCATAGATTAACACTCTGAATATATATGCTTTTAGACAGGCTTTTCATTTGTTTGTTTGAAGACTTTGGAAATTTATCAATAGCTTAAACTAATGAGTCATTTATTTTAGCGAAACTTACAACAAATTAGCTTATTGGAACACCAGTCAATATCAATAACAGCTCTGTTACGACTTTATAACCTGCAACACGGCAAAAACACGTCTAGGGTCTGTTAAGTAGTAACAGTATTAGTAGCAGAAGTAGTTGTAGTAGTAGCAACAGCAGTAGCAGCAGTAGCATGAGAAGTAGCAGCAGCAGCAGGAGAAGTATTTGTAGAGGTGGTAGTGGTAGAAGAAGTAGTAGTAGACAGTATTAGTATTAGTAGTAATAGTAGTAGTAGTAGAAGTAGTAGTAGTAGTAGTAGTAGTAGTAGTAGTAGTAGTAGTAGTAGTAGTAGTAGTAGTAGTAGTAGTAGTAGTAATAGTAGTAGTAGTAGTAGTAGTAGTAGTAGTAGTATTAGTAGTAGTAATAGTAGTAGACAGTATTAGTATAGTAGTAGTAGTAGTAGTAGAAGTAGTAGTAGTAGTAGTAGTAGTAGTAGTAGTAGTAGTAGTAGTAGTAGTAGTAGTAGTAGTAGTAGTAGTAGTAGTAGTAGTAGTAGTAGTAGTAGTAGTAGTAGTAGTAGTAGTAGTAGTAGTAGTAGTAGTAGTAGTAGTAGTAGTAGTAGTAGTAGTAGTAGTAGTAGTAGTAGTAGTAGTAGTAGTAGTAGTAGTAGTAGTAGTAGTAGTAGTAGTAGTAGTAGTAGTAGTAGTAGTAGTAGTAGTAGTAGTAGTAGTAGTAGTAGTAGTAGTAGTAGTAGTAGTAGTAGTAGTAGTAGTAGTAGTAGTAGTAGTAGTAGTAGTAGTAGTCGTAGTAGTAGTAGTAGTAGTAGTAGTAGTAGTAGTCGTAGTAGTAGTAGTAGTAGTAGTAGTAGTAGTAGTAGTAGTAGTAGTAGTAGTAGTAGTAGTAGTAGTAGTAGTAGTAGTAGTAGTAGTAGTAGTAGTAGTAGTAGTAGTAGTAGTAGTAGTAGTAGTAGTAGTAGTAGTCGTAGTAGTAGTAGTAGTAGTAGTAGTAGTAGTAGTAGTAGTAGTAGTAGTAGTAGTAGTAGTAGTAGTAGTAGTAGTAGTCGTAGTAGTAGTAGTAGTAGTAGTAGTAGTAGTAGTAGTAGTAGTAGTAGTAGTGTAGTAGTAGTAGTAGTAGTAGTAGTAGTAGTAGTAGTAGTAGTAGTAGTAGTAGTAGTAGAAGTAGTAGTAGTAGTAGTAGCAGCAGCAGTAGTGGTAGTAGTAGTAGTAGTAGAAGTAATAGTAGTATGGTAGTAGCAGCAGCAGTAGTAGTAGTAGTAGTAGTAGTAGTAGTAGTAGTAGTAGTAGTAGTAGTAGTAGTAGTAGTAGTAGTAGTAGTAGTAGTAGCAGTACATTGTAGTTACTAGTACATGCTATGTAGTTGTGTTTTTTTTAATTAAACAGTTCAGGTTGTCGTTTGAAAAGAGGGCTTAGAACGATTAAATGTGTCACTTTCGGTGTCCATTTTGGGACTTTATTTCTTAGAAATTTTACCGAGCACTTACATAATGGTACACACAAAAATGTCGTGCCTATTTGTTTGTGTTTGTATTGATCTCAAAACAACGATTCTAACCAATTCGATTTGAAAAAAATATGCTTCGCTGGGAATTTGGGCAGCCTTTTTATTTCACGATGGGTAGACCAACAACAGTTTGTGTTGATTTGTAAAAGAAATTCCTTTCGAGGACCCAATTCTTTCGAACTTAATTTTGAAAATAAATTGATCCAATGTAGAAGGATGGGAGAGTCCACTAGGCATAAATGGGTTAATTGTATAACAAGGTGCCTGTACCACGTGACTATTTTGACAATGACCGGGCTCTCGTCTTTGTTTTTTTTTTTGAAAATGGTTTTGAATTAATGAAGAAATTATCAGAAACGAACCTGAAGCGATGGTTTGTTGACAGCCGATTGTCCCACACATAGCCGAAAAAGTCACGTGGTACAGGCACCTTGTATAAGTTTTGTTAAGTCTTGTCTTCTGTCTAAGATACTAGGCATGCAAGTTTAGATGAGATTTATCAAGTTCCAATCGGTTTAGAGAAGCACGTATTTAAATAACGATTTGACCTTTTATATGGCGTAAGCGTATATGTGAGACACCTTTAATTGAATCAGCCTCAGGTATGCAAATCAAAGTACTGACAGTACTGGAATGACGATGCTTTTGAAGAGGATTGATATAAAAACAACTATTTAAGTTTATCTACATCACCAAAATTGTGTATGTGGGTACGAAAATTTTGGGTAGGAAAAAAGGGGAGTGAAAATTTTGGGTACAAAAATTATGCAAAAAAATGGGTACGATCAAATAAAACAAGAATTATCTTTAAAAAGATATTCGACGTGTATTTTCTGTACCAATTATCTTTAAAAAAAAAGTTCTGTTACAATAAAACGTTTGTGGGTTATAACATTACGTTTCAGCAGATGTATTCAAATCTTGACATGCTCTTTAATTACGCCATGCTCTTTAATTCAAATGTATATCATACCAACTTTATATATCGTTGTTTCCTTTTCTAAGTTAATGATGATATGTGTACGGACGTGATTTCACATGCCCATGTGCATGAACATATAATTTTTCTCTTTTGATTATTGTTTTTTTTTTCTCTAATTCAATAAGCTTAGGCATGTTTGTTCGTTAAGTACGGCAATAATTTAATGATGATTCCCGAAAGTAGGTATGAGCACATAGTCGTAAGAGCACTTGAATACGTGAGTTCGCCAATGAACACATAGTAAGGTTAACTAAATCTCCGCGATATGACCTAATGTGTGTTTAAAACAGAAAACAATATCCAACAAACGAATGAATTACCAAACATAGTATGTGCACTGATTGACCTAATGTGTGTTTAAAACAGAAAACAATATCCAACAAACGAATGAATTATCAAACATAGTATGTGCACTGATTTGACTCTGTAATTTCTGTTTGAAAAGTTTATTAAATATGTAAAAAGAGATAACACGCATAAGATCGAGTTTCACAAAAGTCATAAGGCTATTATGCTGTTTATATACCATAGTCGCTACAACGTTTACAAATGGCAGGTTCGAAATAATTCGTTTTCTATACACGCATGGTCGCGTTGAAAATTAATTATACACGTTTTAAATCGCAAATTATTTACTCAATCAAGACATATGTCAAATACAACACAGAAAATGCACAGTTGTTTCATTGATCTATAAACATATAATGAATTGAATATAACTGGATTAAAATTAACGTTTTCAAACTATTATTAAATCTTATCCCCAGAATATGCTGCCCTATTTATAGCTAAGCTTCCTATACCTTTATCAATGATAATCAGCGAGGTATGCCGAATAGAAAAATCGAGCTATCTCAATCGGACTTGCTCGGTCTTTTCCATAGGTCGCCATTGTGAAGAATTGTTTCATGGTTTGGTAACTTAGACGAGCTGATTCGCAGCATCGTCATAAAGCAGGACAAGCCATTTATATAATGCATCCAAATGTTTAAATGGTTTTCACGCAGTTTTAATGCGAAACAGGGGATTTGTGTCTCATTATAATGCAGCACAGGACGTAATATAAGTTTAGGCAAAGTTTTCATGTGATGCATCTAAAACGCACACACAAGAGAAAGTATTTAAGTCATAAAGTCAAAATAACATAAGGACAGAAAGATATTAACATGATATTAATCCTAAGTCGAGTTGAAAAGGTAATGTCTTATACTTTAACAATTTACCTGATCGCAAATTAAATACTTCTCAAATAATATCACCAATGACGCGAAGCCAGACTTAAGTTCAGAGTTAATAAAATAAAATAAAACGAGCACTTGTTAAGCGAAAACAGCTACATAGTATATTATGTTGTGTTTCACGATTAAAACTGTTAGTCTTACAAAACAAACGAGATCAATCTCAATTTCAAAACTTAAATTATGTCCAACACTATACAGTCATTTGGTTTGAAATAACAAAAGCAATCATAAAGAATGTGTTTTCTAACACATAAATAGGGCTTCAGCTGAAATGCCCTAAATAATTTTCATGGAGAGAATTCCATGAATTGCAATAATAACATAGAATGACCGTTCAGCTAGTTTTGCCCTTGTACTTGGAACACAGAGTTGAACGTTGTCTGGCGATTTGTAGTGATGTCTGCCGATTTGTTTGTATTTGCCGTTTGTTCTTTGGAGCATTATTCTCATATAAAATGATGCGGTTTCATACTTTTAAACATCAAGGTGATTACATATCAAACTGCTCGAACTGATACCAGCGCAATTAAATAATTTGGAACTTATTTGATCTATTCTGGACAACAAGCCAATTGACCAAATATACCTTTAGTATATGCATGTAAACTTCTCAGAGTTCTTACCGGAAGGAAACTGCATAATCCCGACCGTAATTCCGCAGACTACGTCAGCCAGAAGTTCCGTCTTCCACTGGTACTTGAGCATTATCCGGTAAAACGGAAACGTGGTCAGCAAAATGTTGGTAAAGCGCCGCTTGTTCCACGTGCATAGTCGCTGTAGCACCGATTTGTCCGTCGGCTTGTTATTCCGGTAAACCTCACGAAACTCGACCGTTTTCCGGGGCTCGGAAAGACTCGATGGCATTTCTACATAAGCAAAACGAGACAAGAAAAAATTGTAGATTGAGAAAGGCAAGCACTGATTTCGGGCCCCCCTCCCGCCAATTTAAGTGAAATGCACATTAGACAGATACACAAATGCTCTTAAAATATTTGTATGTTACTTAACAAACTAATCGCATGAACGTTTTGAACATATTGCTTTAAAATATAATAAAAAGTTTTTCAATTTCTATTCAATCTATAACAAATCGTGCAATTGGAGGAATAATGTTTCCTTTAAGCTGCACTGAATTCAACTACTCGTATTATTCACAATTGCCAACCGATAGAACAGCATTAGATCCCTATCAATTAGACTCATACATATAAAGCAAGCGTTTAATTGCAAAACGTGATGATAGAAATGGGCAAGGTTAAGAATTGTTTTTATAAACAAAGATAATTTTTACAGCAATAAATATAGTATTTGCGTACTTGTATTGAGATAAATGTTCATATAACACTTGAAATAATCACACGTGTCGCCTTCGCTTGTGTTGCTTCATCTCAATCCAATTTTCTAACTTATGTCACACATCCCTCAAATAAAAGATCACTGTGAATCAGAAAGCGAAGTTACACTTATTACGTAGAATTCTACCTTCGTTTATGCGTAATCCTCATTTGAATCGATACAACTATAAATTTGGTGTGTCTCTGTTATGATCGATATTTTTTATATGTTCGTTATTGTCTGTTTTATTTTATAAAACATCCCATGTTTTCTGTGGAGTAAATGTCCGGATAGTGGACTGGTCAAAGCGATCCAAAGGTCACTGGTTCGAACCGTGGTTCGTTTTGTTTAGCTGTTGTTGTTTTTTCTCTAAAATTCCAGTCTTGTTCATATACTAGCGCTCGTCATTCCGCTTTGCACTTTATGAATTTCACACATTTAAGGACGAGCTTAAAAACATGCCGACATTTGTGAACAAGTTGCTTTAAATACAACTTATTCCAGTCAAAAAATAATTCATATTTATATTTTACTTCATACCTCATATCTGCATTATAAATGATGCTAATCTTATTTCGGTAAACCAATCTTTCACTAATGAAAATTGAATCTTTGTAATTAAAGTGTAGGTAATGAATTATTAATTAGTGACATAATACGTAAAAGGTTAAAAATTTCAACTACACAAAGTTTATATTGCTTTTTTTGTGAAATGAGTCCATTTAAATGTTGTTTCTGTGTACAGTATATCCAACTTTATCTATGTATCCCTTTTATTCTTCAACTAAATATGCATTTGCTGCTAATAGATAAAGTAGTCTGTATAAATGAACATGTGAACATGCAAAAAATAGTTAATTCACAAATCTATAAGCCACTCATGAATGTTTCCGTTAAGATAAATTTCTATACATTGCAAAATACGCCATTTAGCAATACAAAATATTGCTCATTTCCATAACAAATTATAACTTATAAAAATATTACTAAAATGAAGCAAGCTCATATGGTGGACGATACTCAAATTGCACATTGCGAAAACATACTTGCAAACTGTTTGTTTCTCCAATATCCCTGTCTTCTAATAACTGCTATTGTAAAATGCAACCATACGTGTATATATTTAAAGGTAATCCTCCGTGTCAGATGTACAATATGCGAGGACTATTCGCCATAAAGGTAACGGACGGCTTAAATACTGCAACATAGAGGTGTCATGCTAATTTAAATGGAATATTCATAAGGGCTAGATTGAAAATATCGTATAATACTAGTACATGCCACTTCTTTGACGCCTCACGTTCACCGCAGAAAAAAAACGCGTGCTTTTCGTTTTGGTTTCTACTACTAATAATACTTATACTACTACATGTTACAAACGGAACAAAAACATTTTTATGCCAGGTTACAAAGTGTCTCGGTTGCTATGAACCTTCGTTTTGCATACCAAAAATAAAGTCTAAGCATATATAGGCCATGCATTAATAACAAATCGTGATCGGCAAATTCACTTTAAAGTCACATTGCCTTTTCTTGTGTTTCAATTAAGCAAAAACGAATTTATTTTGCAATCATAATTCATTGCATATATTTATAAAATTGATCATTTTGTTTGTGTTCAAGAAATAGGTGTTGATTATATTTGTTTTTCCTTTTTCGTAAATGTATTTTTTTCGGACCTGTAGTATGTTAATAACGTATATTTAATCTTCAAATGCTTAGGATAAGAAAAGAACATATAGATAATTTTCGACATATGAATATACAGCTCATCGTGAAAACCAATAAAGCAATAATTAATAAACATGCGGAAAAATAGCAATAATAAAATATTTATGCATTTTGTTTTACAAATATATTGTGAAAATGTAGAATGTAAAAAACGGCTCTTTCTGTTGCAACAAAGTTTATTGAATGTTTAAAATCCGTTATTCTTTGAGAAAAAAATGCATTTTAATATCTTAATAATCTTTATTCCGGGAAAAGTATATTCTCTAATATAAACTATATATTATTAAACTATATATTATCGGACCTAAGTATACGGAAATTAGGTAGAGGTATCAATATGGAATGTATTGTCTGATTCCATATTTGTTGAAATTTAAACAACAATCTATGAGATAGTATTTTAGAAAGTAAATCATTAACGATTTTTGTGGGTATGCTCCTAAAGTTCTGTTATTCGTTTGTAAAATTATACCAGTACACAAAACAGAACAACATTGTCTTTAAATATTGACGGCAAGCTGATTGGTTGCCAGGCAAGGGGCAAGACACCGGTTTATTGCACAATAACCTGTCGGCATTATGCGAAGATAGTGAGATTTATTCTTGCCTTGCTTACTTTTGCCAAACGAAATCAAACGAGCATTTGCTATTGATAAAATGATTTAACGACTGCAGCTACATGCTATCATGCACGCCCATGTCAAATCATTAGATACGCATTATGCATAAACTATGTTCGCGGGAAAAGGCTTCATTTTATATACGCAGGTTGAATATTTGCATTCATTAACTCGTGAACGTGCATCATGCAATGACCGTAAAAAAGTACATGCGCAAATCTTAAACGAGATCAATTCAGGAAAGCATAGATTCCCCCCCCCCCCCCCCAAACGATGCATACATGCATGCGGCACTTTGCGTAAATCTTCTATATTGTGTGTTTTTGTTGTTGATGTCGTTGTTGCATGATTCCGTAGATGGAAATAGTTGATACCATTGAACCAACATTTTATACATATTGAAATTATGTTAAAATACAAGTTGCTAATTTGCAACATAATGAAAATATTATAAGATAACTTTGCAGTTAATCAAGTCTGCTTCCCAAAATAGTATTTGCATGCGTGCATTCATTGGCCGGCAAGGCACAGGTTTTTATATAAAAACATATTTAACGCACCCTTACCTTTACCTTTCAACTCAGTGATCAATATAATGTGCCATACGTTGCAAGCTCACACGGAATGATGCAAATGACCACAGGACTACATATCTTTGCTTGCTAAATTGTTTTACATTAGAAGAGAAACAAGAAATTTCTGTTAAAATGACGCACGGCGTTTACATACATATTGAGATTTTAGTGTTGTTCTTAAATAATGCGGGATGGCAAACGGACAATTATTGTCTCTCTCGGGCCCCAGATTGTTCTTTTGCCACCAAGAAAATATATCGGCCCCTAGGTTATACAAACATCACAAGAAAACTTGGCCAAATAAATAAATTCGACACAATCTCATACATAAATAGCTCAACCAGGATTATACGAATGTATACTGCCCCAAGAAACTAAAAGAAAATTTATTCACGTACACGAACTTGAAAATTAATTTGTAAGGACAATTAAAACAATAATGACTTGCAAAAATTTACACGGCGTAGATGTCTAACCAAGGTTTGACCTTTCTTGACCCAATAATATGTTGAAGAAATTGTATAGCTAGTAAACCTGAATGAAAATTCTTCACCTGAATTGACCACAATACAAATAATGGGATGCTTTTTCAACGATGCTATGCGGATGTTGCGCGTGATTGCTATCATGTTGAAAAAATGAGCGGGTTCACACAAAACTTTCCAAATCAACAGATTGTGTGCACGTCCCTTTATATTAGCCAGACCTTGTATACTGTATATGCACACTGGGACATTTGATGTCATGACAATATTGCTATTTTCCGTTGTCCCCAATCCTGGTATACTTATAAAAAGTCGTGTTATATATATATATATATATATATATATATATATATATATATATATATATATATATTTATATATATATATATATATATATATATATATATATATATATATATATATATATATATATATATATATTTATATATATATATATATAAACCGAGCTCTGTGAAAAGGGGGTTTAATGCATATGCGTAAAGTGTCTTCCCAGATTATCCTTTGCAGTCCGCACATATGAAGTATGACTTCAATTTATTGAATGCTTTATAAAATAAATTGATATATGAGAGCTTTTTTATGTTTTAAGCAACCAATGAATTGGAGCTTAGGTATTTCTATTTACAGGTCTATTAGGTGGGCTCGATACCATAGTAATTTTATTATGTAAATGGATACTACATTTTGTTCATTACACGCACTGAGAAATACATGGTGGTGTTCATTATTGTCTTCAGTGGTTTTATCGAAATTGTATTAAATTTATTATGATAAATTGCATAAAGTATTGTCACGAGCCGAGCGGTAGCTGTGATTTTACTTCAATTTCTTTAACTTTTCCAAACTTGAAGCTTTTGTTAAAGTTTAACATAGAACTAAAATGGACTCTGATAAACAGTAAACTAAGAATAACATTTTGCCTATTCAGTTGTTTTAAAATTGTCAAAAAAAACAAACTCAAGATTTATAACCTTCCTAAATTTTATTCATTCATAACGAATAAATAAATAACAACTTTCAATATATATATATCTTAACAGACAGATTAATTTTCAGACATTTACATTATAATACAGCAATATACACGTACATGTGTCATGTTAAGTATTTGCACTTTCTATTTTATAATGTTCTAAAAAAATGACAAATGCAATTTTTAAGTATTTATAAAATTCAGTCTTAATTTTAATAGCTAAGTCTTATTGAAAACTGTATTTTAAATGCTTATATAAGAAAAATAAAATAGGTCTCACACCTAGGAAAACAAAGTTCAGAGTCCACGAATGAGAATTTTCAGTGCCTTTTATACTCTCCAAAAGCGCACACATAACGTTGTGCAATAATAACGTAAAAGCGCACATATGAATTGTGCACAAAAAGCGCACAAACAACGAGCAGTAACAGAGGCCTGTTGGTCCACGGTCGCCCAAATCATTTTGGCCAATCAGAACACTGATCTTGAATCAGGGGAGAGGATAGGCTATAGTAAGTGGTGGTGATCTCCCTTTCTGTTTTGAACTTGTTTAACAAGGGTTTTTAGAGAGTCCAGAGAATTTTATTCTCGTCAGTATTTTATACTGACCAAAGCTTATATACTATAAAACAGCTGTTGTTGACCAGAGACTACGTTGCAGTTTAAGAGAACCGCGTTGCGTGACATTTAATCGTTTGAAAGTGCTCGTTTAGAATTTGTAATTTGATTTCGCGACGTTACCTATTTAAAAACTGACGTTGTTAAACTTGTTTGGAAAATCCAGGTTCGGATTGTATTTGAATTCGGGCGTTTGTTTGTTGTCGTGTTGTATTTTGAGTTTTTAAACTTCCCCAGGGTTCGTGGAACGATGTCCTTTGTTATCCTCATACCGACAATAAATAAATTTTGATTTGATTTGATTCGGGAAGCCTTTTGTTTATTCTGGAATCCGGAGAACTGCCCCCTTATTTTAAAGGTGGCGGAGAGGTGCCCCCCCCAGCAAATCGGTAGGGGCGGAGAACTGCCCCCCCCTGTCAGAATTTAGTAGGCGGATATCTGCCCCCCCCCCATCAAATCTGTAGGGGCGGAGAACTGCCCCCCCCCCCCCCGATGTCATTATTCTTACCTCAAAGGAGCCATATCAATACAAATTACAACTTTCCTTCAAGTGAACAGGTTGACACGAGTGACTGGTGTATCGGGCATATCTAGGTTTTAAAAATGACAATGAGATTTACTATACGGTTAAACATTGTTATAACTGGTGACACGATTACAAGCGGTACATTTACCGGTAGTTTCATACAAATGTTACATAAATTCATGTGCCATATCAAGTACAAGCGGCACGTACATCGATAGTTCGCATACCCATGTTCAAGTAATATCTATTACAAGAGACAATTGTACCTTAGTTGGCATAGTCATGTTCAAGTGAACAATGTCGCATGCGTGATATCATTCAAGCGTCACGTGTATCGGTGGTTTATATACGCATATTCAAGAGATCCATGTCGCATGCGTGACATAACAAGCGCCACGTGTACCAGTAGTTTGTATACCCATGTTCAAGATACATAACGCACGTGTGATATCAATTACAAGCGGTACATGTACTAGTACTTTGATATAAATGGCGAGCGTCACTTGTAACGGCGGTTGACATACGCATGCCCAAGAGATCCATGTCGCCTGAGTGATGTTCATGGCAAGCGTCACGTGTACCGTTAGTTGACATACGCATGCTCAAGAGATCCATGTCGCCTGCGTGATGTTCATGACAAGCGTCAAGTGTACCGATAGTTGACATACGCATGCACAAGAGATCCATGTCGCCTGCGTGATGTTCATGGCAAGCGTCACGTGTACCGTTAGTTGACATACGCATGCTCAAGAGATCCATGTTGCATGCGTGATATTAAAGGGGCCTTTTCACAGATTTCGGCATTTTTTTACGTATTCATTAAATGCTTTATATCGATAAATGTAAACATTGGATCGTAAAAGCTCCAGTAAAAAATCAAGAATAAAATTTAAAAAAGGAAAAGAACATTGCCCGGACCAGGTTTCGAACCAGTGACCCCTGGAGTCCTGAAGTAAAAACGCTTTAGCCTACTGAGCTATTCCGCCGAGTACATATTCGTAAAGTATTTTATACCTTATATAAGCAATCTTCGTAGTTTCGCCAAATTTATCGACAAAAACAGAACTCTCCAAATTATTCAATCGTTTCGCGTTGCAACGCTTTATAATTTTTAGGTTTTAAAGGGGCCTTTTCACAGATTTTGGCATTTTTTAATTCATTCATTAAATGCTTTATATTGATAAATGTAAACATTAGATCGTAAAGGCTTCAGTAAAAAATCAAGAATAAAATTAAAAAAAGGAAAAGAACATTGCCCGGAGCAGGTTTCGAACCAGTGACCCCTGGAGTCCTGCCAGAGTCCTGAAGTAAAAACGCTTTAGCCTACTGAGCTATTCCGCCGAGTACACATACTTGACGTATTTTATACCTTATAAAAGCAATCTTCGTAGTTTCACAAAATTTAACGACAAAAACAGAACTCTCCAAATTATTCAATCGTTTCGCGTTGCAACGCTTTATAATTTTTAAGTTTTAAAATCGTCAAAAGATGCATATAATGGCTATATTAGACCATGGTAAATGTTCAGTATTACTGTTTCCTCACAAATATCATAACTAAAACGAAAATTTGCGAATCTGAAACAACTTTTTTCAATTTTGTCAATTTACCAAAGCGTGAAAAGATCCCTTTAAAATCGTCAAAAGATGCATATAATGGCTATATTAGACCATGGTAAATGTTCAGTATTACTGTTTCCTCACAAATATCATAACTAAAACGAAAATTTGCGAATCTGAAACAACTTTTTTCAATTTTGTCAATTTACCAAAGCGTGAAAAGATCCCTTTAATGGCAAGCGTCACGTGTACCGTTAGTTGACATACGCATGCCCAAGAAATCCATGTCGCCTGCGTGATATTAATGACAAGCGCCACGTGTACCAGTAGTTTGTATACCCGTGTTCAAGATACATAACACACGTGTTATATCAATTACAAGCGGTACATATATAGCCTTGTTCAAGAGATCGGTGTCGCCTGTGTGATAGAAATGTCAAGCGCCACGTGTACCTTTAGTTGGCGTACCTTTGTTCAAGAAATCCATATCACATACGCGATATATCAAGCGTCACGTGTACCGGTAGTTGGTGTTACCATGTTCAAGAGATCCATGTCGCCTGTGTGATAGTAATATCAAGCGTCACGTATATCTTTAGTTGGCGTACCCTTGTTCAAGACATCCATGTCACATACGTGATATTAATATAAAGCGTCACGTGTACCGTTAGTTGACATACGCATGTTAATGAGATCGATGTCGCCTGCGTGATATTAATGGCAATCTTCATGTGTAGGGGTAGTTGACATACGCATTATCAAGAGATCCATGTCGCCTGAGTGATGTTCATGGCAAGCGTCACGTGTACCGTTAGTTGACACACGAATGCTCAAGAGATCCATGTCGCCTGCGTGATATTAATGGCAAGCGTCACGTGTACCGTAAGTTGACATACGCATGCTCAAGAGATCCATGTCGCCTGCGTGATATTAATGACAAGCGCCACGTGCACCAGTAGTTTGTATACCCGTGTTCAAGATACATAACACACGTGATATACCAATTACAAGCGGTACATGTACCGGTAGTTTGTATAGCATTGTTCAAGAGATCCATTTCGCATCTGTCAACTTCATGAGAGTGCCAACCGAGATGTTTGATGAGATTCTCGCACGAGTGAGCCAAAGGATAACGAAACAGCGCAACAACTACAGACGTCCAATTGAACCAGGGATGAAGCTATCAATTGCGCTGCGGCATCTTGTGTCTGGTTCAAAGTACCGTGATATGCGATTCGGCTGGAGGGTACCCCACAACACTATTTCTCTTCTCGTGCTAAAAATAAGTACCGCTTAATTTACTATAGTGTTAAAATAAATTTTAAAAAGGCTTCTGTTAGTCATTTTAATATTTTTATATATTTTAATGTCTACGTCTAGCATCAGTTTATATGAATTGCATTGTGTTAAGTTATTGGTATAGGATAAAAGGCAAATAGATGAGGGCGCGCATTACAACACTAACCTTCTAAATTGTATAATGTAATTAGTACTGTCTTGTGCGCATATCTTGAAATGCACACAGTTATAAGAACATTTTATGAAGTAGTATATTTTTACTTTATCATCCACTCGCTAAAAGTCATGGATTATCTACTACATGTGTCATACACTTATAATCCACGCGAGCTTATTATACTGTTATCTTTTACGCGTCAGGTCTGTAGAGCAGTCATAGATGAGTATGCTGACGAGGTGATGTCGTTGCCAACAACAGCTGCCGATTGCACGCGAATAGCGGACGGCTTCAGGGACAGCTGGAATATCCCCCATACTCTTGGTGCTATTGATGGCGAACATATTGCTTGCAAATGTCCACCAAGATCCGGGTCTACGTATTTTAATTACAAGAAGTACTTAACCGTTGTCCTGCTAGCCCTGTAGGATTCTGAGTACAAGTTCGTCTGGGCTGACATTGGAGGCCGTGTTGCTGCATCCGATGCACAGTTGTGGAACGATTCCGACCTGAAGGCAGCAGCTGAGAACGGAGACCTTAACCTGCCAGAACCTGAAGTTTTGCCACATGATTCTGAGGATGTGCCCTACTTTTTCATCGTTGTACGTTGTACGTTGGTGTTCGGTACTTTTCCGTTTCTCTCACGTTGGGCGAACGTTTTGTCCGGTACTAATGCATTTCACTGCCGTTTTATCCGGTAGAAGTCCTTTACTCGCACAGTCATATCCGTTAGCCGACCGTTAATTATCAGGTACATTTCCGTTAAACGTTCGTTTTTTCCCGTTATAGCACCGGTACTTGTGCGGTAATTGTGTGTTTCCTACGCTTCACACACCGTTTGCGAGAATCTTGAGCGGCAAAGCAGGTAATTTCATCACCGGATAATCAAAATCTGCATTTTTGTGCGTTTTTTTTACGTTGCATATTCGTAAGTCGGTCTGACCGGGCCTTGTAATTTTGTAATTTGCTCAATTCGTTTCTATCTAAAATCATTACCCATATAAATCGCGTCTATTCGACGTTAACCGGTTTCATAATAACAAAACACATTTCACAATGTATAGGCTCAAACAAACTTGGAATACTTAGGGAAAACGTAGAGCAAAATAGGAGGTAGCTTCACCCAGCTCCTTTTTTTTTGGTTCATCGCTCCTGTCCCTTTAAGGCATCAACATTGAAATGATGAATATCCTCCAAACTTTAATTAATTTTGTCAAGTATTCGATAACAACACTCACGAAGCACATGTGCTTACACCTGTAATTAAATACATTTTACTTACAAATACCCTTGATATAACACATAATCAGAAAATGTCATCGTCTGTTCCGAATTTCCACACTGCTCACTTCTTTAGCAGCACCAGGCACCTTTTGGGATCCTAGATCTTTCCATTGGTATACTTTTGACTGTGTAGTACCATTTGCATTTCAATTTTCTTGTGGATGTATCATCAGCTACGAAAACTTAGTTTTCTATACGGTGTCAAGCGTTTGGGTATGTAGGAAGTTCGTCAGAAACGGTTAATGACGCTATTTTTGCATTGATACTTCATGCTGCCAAGCAATGACTGTATGCATACAGACACATCCTTAAACTCTATATCTACAGGCGTGTACGAGTACTTTAAAACCACAGCTCTTCTTAATATTCGCACAATAGTGTACTATAAATTAAATAATCTTATTATGTATCCCTGATTTGAAGTAATCTAAGACCAGAGCACATTTTCACCAACATTTCAAGTTGAAATAATAGACTCGTACTTATATTTTACAAGCAAAAAAAAATTCTGTAGGTATCAAATTATGTTCAAATAATGAAGTGTTCTCTGTCTAGTTCTCCGTATATTGAATGCGATTGTTTTACGATAAGAATACCTAATAAGTCAAACGCTTTTCCATTGCCTTTCTAAAGTCCCAGTCTTACACAGAGCAAAATTCATTTAGACAACTATCTGATTGGAATAATTTTAGGTTCATGAGGATCAATGTTGACACCAGTACTTCCTTCAACATTCAGATTTACAAAAAGCCTTATTCGTTTAATTTCTTGTTTCATAAAATACATAGTTTTGATGATTCATAAAGAGTCATTTTGATGTAAACGTCGTATTTCTTAACACTTTAGTGTGAAATTCATGAAACAACAAGATATTTGTTTGTCAGAAACACTATCAGTACGTCCCCTTCTGTGCCGCTTTGAAGCTATATATTTGACCTTGACCTTTCACCACTCAAAATATGCAGCTCCATGAGATACACATGCATGCCAAATATGAAGTTGCTATCCTCAATATTGCAAAAGTTATGGCAAATTGTTAAAGTTGGAGCAAACCAACCAACCAACCAACAGGGCAAAAACAATATGTCCTCCCCCCTATAGTGGAGGTGGAGGGGGACATAGAAATAACAAGATGCCTTTGTGATACACAATGTCCCCCTATATGACGTTTGACCTTGACCCTTCACTACTCAAAATGTGCAGCTCCATGAGATACACATGCATGCCAAATATCAAGTTGCTATATTCAATATAGCAAAAGTTATTGCAAAATGTTAAAGTTGGCGCAAACCAACCAACCAACAGACCAACCAATAGACCAACCAACAGACAGGGCAAAAACAATATGTCCCCCACTACTACATGTATAGTGGGGGACATAAAAAGCAAGGCAATCAAATCACATCGATAACAACGTTGAACTTCCATCATATACCTTTTTGGCAAATATGGAAGTTATGTATTAAATAATAATAACAATACAGTGTTGTTGTTTTGTCATTTATTAAGTATACAGATCATTGCAAGATTCTGATGGCTTTTCTTGAAATGCATCACCAGCCGTCTGGAACACTGAAAAAAAGGCAATGTATACTCTGTTAAGTTATGGTGAAAAACAAATTATTTGCATTTTTTGTACAAAAATAAATTAAAAAGGCTCACATTATACTGCAAGCAATTCATAAGTTGCCTGCTGGTGACCCCCCCCCCCCAACATCATTAACAATAGTGCATTGTCTGTATATTACCATCAATTCAAGATTGTATGATTCAATCTCAATGGTTTGTTTTGGTTAAAATTGGTACAATGAATCATATTTATTTTAAGCTAACTCACATGCAATAGTTACTGAGAAACGGCTCCGAATGGAAAAAAAATCTTAAATGTCAGTCTAATAAGGGGCCATAACTCTTGAGCTATGAAGGTATAAATCGTAGTAGTATTAACATATCCAGCTATGGGCATGCTCACTGACCATAATGAATAATGGAACAGTAGTTTTGTGTAGAAAATATTCATTAAGATTGTGAATGTTGTGGGCAAGATTTCGATCCCCATAAGCACTAAGACCATAATGTAATAATATTTTTTTGGCCCTTCACTAATCTTTTTAAACGATTTTATCAATGTTCCTTATACATGTACATTTATTTTTCATAAAAATCGGACATGTGGAATGTTGAATATTTGCCATTGCATAGAGAAAAACCATTGACATGCCCCCTTAAATTGATTGCAGAAAAAGTTGTAAACCAAAAACAAATAATAACAAAGAGCAGTGAAAAAAATTGGCCATTATTAATTTAATTTCAAAGAACAATGAAAATTTAAGGCAACAAGAGCTGTCAGAGGACAGCGCGCTCGACTATTCGAGTGCTTGACAGTATAACGTAAGCCATCATGGAGAGGGGGTATAATGTGGGTGTGTGGTCATTTTATAGATGATATTTAAAAAAAAAAAAAATTATTGTCTTTTTTTTTTTAGGGGGGCGGGGGGGGGGGGGGGAGGAGTTCTGGGGTGGGGCATGGGGGATGGGGGATGGTTTGGGTGGAGCCCATTGTGGTATGTCAGGTAAGTGTTGTTTTGTCAAAGTATGAATCAAATGTGATCATAAATCCCCTCCGATGAAACCGGTAGGGGACAATAATGAGCGGATACAAATTTAAAGGATAGAACTGAATGTTCAAACCTTTTATCTTGTTTGAACCTGATTGGTTTTGCAAATCGCATTAATTAATAGTGGTGAGCATTGGTGTTTTGTTTCTTGGTACAATGAAACGGGATATGTGATTTACTAAGAAGAATCAAAATCATAATGTGGCAAATGAATATTTATCTTCAAGTGTGAGTGATGCCAAATCCAAACTCTGCATATTGAAACAATATGGTCACCATTTGAGTGAGATTTAAAAGAAATATTTCTTAGTGGCCTAGGACCTTTGACCTGAAAGTATAAATTCAGCATATAACCTGATTGTAGCGAGTTGTTGAATGAGCTTTCTTGCATATATACTGGTATGTGAAAATTGAGTATTAAGTGTGACTTTGACCATGAGACGAGTTATTCCAAACCTAAGCTTTCCATTTTGGCTCGTTATGCATTTATACTTCACATTGCACCCTCTTTCAATTACCTTGAAGACTCTCGTCACACCTTGGGGAGGTTGCTGCTGGGAGATAATTTTTAGGTCCAGGAAGCGCTCGGAAGCAGTCAATATAGCAGTAAGCATCTTCCAGCACCCTGTTATGGAGAGAAGAGTATTGGGGTTTATGGTGAGAACTGTGAGTGTCATTCTTTTGTACAGTTGTAGTGGCAGCCATTGTGTGAATACTCATGTAATCACTCTCACTTAAGTATCAATAGCTAATTATATATATATATATATCATTCGGAAACCATTTTACTGCTTCAGGTCACTGTGACCTTGACCTTTGACCTAGAGACCTGGAAATCAAAAGGGGTCTTCTACCAGTCATGATCAATGTACCTATGAAGTTTCATGATCCTAGGCTTAAACTTTCTTGAGTTATCATCCGCAAACCATTTTACCGTTTCGAGTCACTGTGACCTTGACCTTTGACCTAGTGAACTGATAATTGAAGGGGTCATTTGCCAGTCATGATTAATGTACCTATGCGTTCTTGAGTTATCATCCGGAAACCATTTGATGGACGGTCTGACCGACATGTGCAAAACAATTAACCCCCTCTTCTTCGAAGGAGGGCATAATAAATTAATTTTGTTCAATCTATCTATTTATCCATTAAAAAGTTCACACTTTCAAAACAAATATAATACAAACTTGGTCATCAACAATAATAAAATACCCCTGCTGTCCCTGTGAATGTTAATGAGCGAGGATCAAGGAATCAAGACCATTACTCTTGGATGTGAAATCAATGCAAATAAAAATTGTGTTTTGAAAATCTTCTTTTCATGCTGATCACATATTTACAAGTTTGAATGGATAGACAAATCCACAACAGACCAACCAACATACAGACTCCAATATACCAGGAATAACCCCACATACCGCATTGACACAGAATATTTTGCATGCTGTCTTCACAAGATAAGAAAAACATATTTACATGTTTGGCGATTTTATTAGTTATTATGCAATTGTGACCTTGACCTCAGAGATATCGACAATTCTTTGGCATGACACACCGTTCAATGATGGTAAACAAATGTGCATTTTTTTTGTTTAATCTCACAATGAATGACATAGTTATGGCCCAGATAAACTCACAACCAAACTTAGATAGATATTCAGTCACTATTTATTCCAAAAATTTGTGTTGAAAGCCTGTCGACAGGTGTCGCAAGCCAGTGTTATAGGACCTAAAGTCAAAATCAATGTGACCTAATTTTTCGGCCCGGCATGGCCCACGTTTGAAGTTGGCCTAGAGATCATCTAGATTAAACTTTTGACCAAGTTTGGAGAAGATCGGATGAAAACTACTTGAATTAGAGAGCAGATACCATACTGAATGCTAAAAAACGCACAAAGTGACCCTGTGACCTAGTTTTTAGTCCGGCATTGCCCATGTTAAAACTTGGCCTAGAGATCATCTAGATAAAATTCTAACCAAGTTTGGTGAAGATTGGATGAAAACTACTTAAATTACAGAGCGGACAGCATGATGAATGTTTTAAACGCACTAAGTGACCCCGTGACCTAGTTTTTGACCCGGCATGACCTATATTCAAACTTGACCTAGACATCATCTACATACAACTTATGACCAAGTTTGGTGAAGATCCAATAAACACCTTGAATTAGAGAGGGGACACTTAATACAGAGCCATCGACAGACAGACAAGGTCACTCCTATATACCCCACTATACTATGTTTCTGGGGATATAATAGCAAATAATCAAGAAATATAAAACAAGATAATCTTGATAATAATAATTAATACTCAAGCAACAAACATATGAACCAGGTATCGCATTGTGGAGCACTAACCAGTTTTTACTGCGGAAGACGACAAGCTTCATTCTGTGTGTGATGGGCGGTTGGGAACCATACCCTTCAATATGAAAACTTGCCAGCTTCTAAGTGTTCCACACAGAGGTCAGCACCTTCACTGTCTCCAGCTCAATCTCTAGGTACACCTACCTATATATGCAAAAATCAATTGAGTGAAACCACTAGTTTGATTATCCATTAGATGCATTCTTGATCAAACATTAGAGCAGTAGTACCCGTGTGATTTACAATATGGGTATTTTTACTGGATGCTGTAAAAATAACAGTTTGCTTTTGTTCACGTCAATGACCATGATAACACATTAATGGCTATAAAAGAAATAATGAAATTAGCTGAACAAACGCGAGTTATCAACAACCTATGGCATAACTAGCAAAACCATCAGTACAGTTTACAAAAAAAAATGCTTCTTTTGAAAAATGGGTTGTTTGTACAGTAACTGTAACACTATTTACTTACTTACAGTTTCGTTTCACATTCATATGCATTTTCTAAATTTTGGCATTTAAATTACATAAAAAATATGAGTGAAAATAGTTTCATGCATCGTCAGTTTTAAACAAGAGTGCCAAACTGTCACAAGATATGCCCTTTCGAAGGTTTTGGACACCATGCTCAATGCTTGAAATGCACTAAGTGACCTCGAGACCTAGTTATTGACCCGGCATGACCCATATTTAAACTTGACCTAGATATCATTTAGTATAACATCTGACTAAATTTGGTGAAGATCATATGAAAACTACTTCAATAAGAGAGCGGACACCATGCTAAATACTTGAAATGCAATATGTGACCTTGTGACCTCGTTTTTGACCCTGCATGACCCATATTCCAACTTGACCTACATATCATCTAGACACAACTTCTGACCAAATTTGGTGAAGATCGGGTGAAATCTACTTCAATTAGAAAGCAGACACCATGCTAAATCCTTGAAATGCACTAAGTGACCTCGTGACCTAGTTTTTGACCCGGCATGACCCATATTTTAACATGACATAGATATTGTCTAGACACAACTTCTGACCAAGTTTGGTGAAGATCGGATGAAAACTATTTAAATTAGAGAGCGGACACTGCTGTGGACGCCGTCCGCCAAGGGTGAAACTATAATACGTCCCGTTTTTAAAAACGGGCGTATAAAAAAAGGAGAGCATAAGATTTGGCTGTGTGAGAGGGTGTTTTGCTGCGTAAATGCGCGACTCTCACGCTGAATGCCCGATACTTGACAGGCGCATGAATGTTGATGCAAACTACTTCAATTAGAGAGCAGACACCATGCTAAATCCTTGAAATGCACGAAGTGACCCCGTGACCTAGTTTTTGACCCGGCATGACCCAAATTCGAACTTGACCTAGATGTTTTCTAGACACAACTTCTGACCAAGTTTGGTAAAGATCGAATGAAAATTATTTGAATTAGAAAGCGGACACGAAAAGTGTGACAGTCTGACAGACAGTGCGAAAACTATATACCCCCTTTTCTTCGAAAGGGGGCATAAAAATAACTTATCCATAGACATCGGATGTATTTTGTAATGGGAATGCTTTGGAGATTACCATAACATTCTGTGCACACGTAAAACCTTTATGAAGAATCCTCAACATTAAAGATTTATTAATATTTTTGAAAATTAAGCAAACATTCATTTTTTTCCATGAAAGCATTACAATTATGGCTTTTTATAAGTATAATATGATGTATGAAATAGTTTTTTTCTTTTTAATTTTAAGTTAATGTTGAACCATTCAATCACTTTAAAAACATTGCAAGTTATTGCATTTCCACAAAGCAAATGAATCTTAGCAGGTAAATTCAATGAATTTATCATTGGTACCCCCAGCTGATAATTTTAAAAATCTGTATAGAAGTTCACCAGATGATGTTTTATGCAAAATATGTATGTTCGCACTGCAGTTTTTGAGAAGAATATTTTTAAGTGTTCATTATATATATATTATAGAAGGAAAACAAATTTGATCCGAGGGTGGGGCAAATATGATCCAATGATACTTGAACAATCTTGGTGAAGGTCCACAAGATGAACTTTCATGCCAAATATCTTTGCTCTAGGCCTTGTGATTTATGAGAAAATTTTTGTTTTTGAGGTTTTTTAATATACTAATAAGGAAATTACATTTCCCTCCCCAGTGGGGCAATTTTGACCCCAGGAACATAGTTTGAACAATCATGGTACAAGTCCCACCAATTAACCTTTGAACTCTTAAGTGTAATCTTGAGTTTGGAGATTTTGACGTAATTCATTCTTATGACACACCGTCGAGTGATGGTGAACAAATGTGCTTAATGATTTTAAAATCTTACAATGAATGACACAGTTATGGCCCGAGCAAGCTCATTTATGGCCATTTTTTACTTTTGAACTAAAAGTGTGACCTTGACCTTCGAGATTTCGACATTATTCCTTCCCATGCAACACCGTCAAATTATGGTGACACATGATTTTAAATTGAATTTAATTCTGACAATGAATGACATAATAATGGCCCAGACAAGGTCATTTATGGCCATTTTTGACATTTGAACTCAAAGTGTGACCTTGACCTTTGAGATATTGACGTTTTCTTGAGCAGTGACCGGCCGTGTCATGATTGTGAACATTTATTGTAAGTTATTTGAAATTCCTCCAATCAATAACAGACTTACGCTCCAGACAAGCCTAACCCGGACTTTCATACTGACGGACTGATCCACATACACCAAACCGCCAACTGTGACAAATATGTCGAGCTCTCCATAAGTGGGCTCGACAAAAAATCGACTTGCCCACAGGTAAAGGTCCACCACACAATGTTTCATGCTAAATATCTCAGCCCAAGGCCTTGCAGTTTCAGAGTAGATTTTTTAAGTTTTTTCTTTTGGTTGCCAGGGCAACAAGGATTTCATGGAAAACAATTCTTGGAGCAACATTGAAGGAGCTTCATGCCAGGAATATTCCTGCCAGTTTCATCAAGCTTTGTCCAAAGGTTTAGTAGGAGATATTGTTTAAGTAAAAATGTTGACATATAGACACACATCGCAAAACAGACAAAGACCAGCAACAATAACTCAAGTTGAGCTATAAAGGGTACATCTCTGAAATGACTAAATCATCCTGATGACTCTTATGCAAGAACCACTGAAAAATGATAACAAATTTGATCTAATTTGAATTTCACTAAATTCATACACCAACATATGCAGACAGAAATTTGACATTTTCAATCAATTAAGGGGCCATAACAGTTTAATTTTACAATGGCTTCAAGGCCTTTCCCCCATTTGGAATGTCAAAATGAACTTTTGCATTATAGTTTATCTGTCTTCAAGGTAACAATCTGGTAAAAATATTATACATAAGACAAGTCGGTCAATTAACAGGCGAACAGCTTTGTTGTATACTTAAATAAACCCAATTTTAATGCCTATTAACTTCAAGTTTCATTCAATTCTATGCAATTGCTACTGAAAAACAACTCTGGTCTGAAAAGTAATGTAGGGTTATCTTTTCGAATCAATACTAGGCTTATTTATATTACATACCCTCAGGTTTGTATACTTGCCAGTTCAGGAGGCGTTATAGAGCGCTATCAGTTAAATGATTATTCCCCGAATATCTTTCAGGTGTGCCAGCTGGGGGCTCCTGGATCACCTTGATCGTTTTCACTACATGCTCACTCTCAGTGAAGTGGCGCTCCAGGTTTGCGTCCGTCAGGATGGCCGCACTCTCCTCTACCCTCCGAACAACCTCGCGACGGCTCTTATCCAGGCAGGTTGAGGTCAGGAAGCCTGTGAGAAGGAGATCGGCCGAAAAAAAAATAAAGCTAAACAAGCAAATTTGTTAAATTGATATCCCCCGCCAATATGCTTCTGGACACAAAAGTGTTATATTTGACACTCAAAAAAGCATTTTTTCAAGATACAAAGGGCCAAAACCCCGTAATTAACAGACTGTGTACAATGCCATTTGGCGTGCATCGTCCTCTTATCCATATATATACTCATACCAAGTTTCAATGAAATCGGCCAAAGCACTTTCAAGATATGGCTCTCGACACAAAAGTGCTGGACGGACGGAAAGATGGACGGAAGAACAGACAGAAAGACGCCAACGCCAAAACATTAATAAGTAGATGTCCAAGAAGAATGAATAATTTACATAAATCAAATCCTAAGTTTACGCTTACATTGTTCAATGTGCGGGCGTCCGCTAGACCATTCCCTCGCACCACTTCAGGAAGTTCTTGATTGCCGTTAGTGCATTCCGCACCGTCTTCAGCTGGTGAGTGGTGTTGAGGAACTGTCGTGGACCTCCATATGGCCCATCCACAACAGCATGTCACTCAACACCACTCCTTCCAAGTAGCCAGACAGGGCCAGGAACCGGTTGCTCTTCATGTTGACCTCTTGTGTTTTCGACTCGTTTGCCAACCCACCTGGCCTGCTCCGCAGGAACATGTAGTCTACATATGAGTCAACGATTGAAACTGCAACAAGTATTATTGGATGATATTCTATGCTAGATGGTGAAATCGCATATAATTTAACTAACAACCAGTAATTCCAAAGTATTATAAATAAATAATATTTATCTTAAATTTTAATGTACTATATATTTCCTCACGGTTTTTAATATATATACATGTAACAATAATAATGACTATCAATTGAAATGTATATAATTAAAAAAAAATCTGGGAAAACAGGGCTTAATGCACCAAGTACTGGTTCTACCCCAAAAACGGACTCAAAACTTTACACTATATAAGCAATCCATATTGTTACTTGCAGCTTCTCCGACCATGCATCACCCTTGCATTGGGTTCCAGGCTCAGGCAGTATTTCGGCATTAGGAATGAAAAGTCCTCTTCCTCCTCCTCCTCATCCTCCACCTTCTCATCCTCCTATGCCGAGTCATCATGAGTGGCAAGTCTGCTGGTCACCTTTCCTGAAGTTTTCGCGTCCTGTAAATGACGTTTAAATGTAAAAGTTACAAATCGTTTGGTATGGTTTTGTATTAGACATTGATAGAAATATGAGAAATTAAATACAAAAACCACACGAACACAATTTAACACTTACTTTCCGGAAACGGCCCTCTTGTGTAAACAAAATTGAATGTCCCAGCCTCCATTTTGTGCTCCTGTTCTAGATGACGCAGCCGGTCAATCACCGACCGGTCGCACAGCCAGCAAGAGTAGTAATTCCTCGGCTTTGTCTTCTTCACTTTCCGACCGGTCTTAGCACGTGCCTCTGACATCAACGGCTTCATGGGGTCTGCCGTCAGCGCTTGCACCCAGCGAACGTGGTCTGTTACCCGGAGGTACACAGTCGTGTTGCCTTTTACCACGCAAATGGGGCATTGCCTTGGGATAGGCTTTGCGTTTGGTGTCTGAAATATTAGTTTGAAATGTGTACGAAGCAGGTGGCTATCAATATATATGATTCATTAAGAGATGATGAGATAACGGACCCAGTTAATTGATTGAAATAATGATTATGTGATTGAAGCTGTTATGCTAGGGTAAAATACCAAGGAATGTGTATAGATATTGTTAACTTTTTTTTAATGGTGTTAAAAATGAATATTTTATTGCAATATTTGCACATGCTTTGTTTTATTTTACAAAGTAATCACTATTAACCTTAAGTTTATTCTCATGAAAAAAACATACCATTAAATAGCAATACTGATTACTTTATCTATTTGAGTGACATTAAGAGTGACCATGTACATGTATATATCAATCTATACTGTCTAACCCCCCTTGCAGATATTATTGACAGGTAAATATAATATTATATACCGTCTTATAACGATTCAAGACTTGGCCAAAATAAGGCCCCATTCCCTCAACAAAAAAGTATTAATTTTTCCCCAGATAAAAATTCACCCGACACTCAAGCAAATTAATTGCCCTAGACCCAGAATTGTCAAGTTTAAAATGTTTAAAACTAAATAGAATTGTTATGTATTTAATTTGGCGGTGATTAAAAAAACATATTATATTGTTTCTCATGTTTGGTTTAAAGTCCAAATTTTTTTTTTAATGATGCCCTATTTCCCCCGCCTCAGGGTACAGGTATCATTAGGCATTCTGAATCAACATTTTCATAAAAAACAATGATTCTTCATTCTTTACAGGCTGGGGGATAAAATTTTTAGAAACAACAATAACCTTTCAAATCGCATACCAAACGTTAAGACTTTTTAAATGAAAATGTGGATTCAGAATGCCTAATGATTCGGAATACCTTGACAAACTGTACCGTTACCCCAAACCCTGAGGTAGCTGTGGCGTAAAGGATATGGTGTCCGCCTAGCAACCAGGTCACGGGTTCTATCCCCACTGTGAAAGCGTTCTTTAGATCTTCCCTATAGACACTAAGTACTGGTTCTAGGCACCGGAAACAAAATTTACAGCTTTTTCAAATAAGTCCTATGCAATCAAACTAAAATATACAGGTTTGAACTAAACCAGAGGGAGATCTCTGCATGATGCATGTTAGTCTTATTTATAAGACGCGCGAGATACTTTACCCATATAAAAAGTAGCTTAATATTTAAGAGCGTCAAAAATTTGGACTAGATAATCTAAGATGCATGTATGCAATATCCCAGTGTGACCCAAATTCGAAGGGTGTAAAGAATCGAATGTAATGGACCGAAATTCGACGATGTAACGGTTACATGAAGCAATATTTAGCAAATAATGAAAGAAATAATGAAATGTTTAATAGCAGAAAATAATAATTTTAAACTCGGCTGTATTACTTTGAAATGATTCAAAGACAATAATCATCCATTTAATCAATATAAATAGAACATCGTCGAATTTGGGGTGCGGTAGGATAATGTATGGTTTCCAGTATTTACTATGGGGAAGAACTATTGTTGGCAAAATATTTCACTTCAAGAATATGTTTGCGTATCAGATATCAAATATGTACAACACAAAACCAATACAATTGTGTTACTGTTATGAATAATACAATTTAAAAAAATGTTTTTTTTCTCCTTTTATTACTTTCACTGAATCGAAGGGTTAACAGAACCCAAGGCGAACATGATGTAGTGCGAACACAAGGCTACGGGTCGAAACCCATTAATAAAAATATATGCAATGACAACATAAGTATGGGGTCAATATACAAAAGATACCGTCTAATTATTTGGACACAAACCACAGTTTACCAACCACTCAAAATGGCGGCGACATCTACTTTCACTTTAACCATTTACTGCGCCCGCCACTGAGCATGCGCATACTTGGTTTTACATGCTATTTTTAGTTGGGCGACGGTGGACCATCGTCCATATGGTAAAGCGCGCAAGAGCGCACAATAAAATTTGAGCGTTCTTGACACGGTAAATGTCACTCATATTAAAATGATATTTCTGACGATATTACAATGAAGCAGTAGTCAAATACATATCAATTAAATCAATAAATCATTTATAAAGATGACTATTACCTTTTTAAACAATTTTTAAGAAGGAATATGAGTATTTAACAAAAGATATTGTATGACGAAACTGTCAAAATACTGTAGTCAGTGTAAACTACCCAGAAGGCACTTATGTCAGCATCAGGAAATCAACTTCCTGTTTATGCAAAAATGGCTGCCACATTAACAGACGCTTAAACAATGAGACTTTTAAAAAGGATATTACAAATAATAAAGAAGCGCAAAAGGTAGGCATCGGCTCTTATCAGATCTAACTTCCACACAGCATCCAATAAAAGCATTAAATAACAGTGACATAGTCATTTAGATGCAAAACATAAACGGTAAAAATGAACAATGTACATGAACATAAACACATGTTTTCATAAACAATCTAGGGCATGACAGTATTATGTGTATTGTTATACCCAAAAGTATGCCGCAGTTAATTGTGGACATAACAAAAAAATGTTATAAGTTGGTCCGCGGATTGTCTGATCTTGATGAAACTTGGTCAGCAGATTTCAATAAACCTAGTGCAAAAGAGGTCTAAGCTCGCTACCAAAAATTTAATTAAACCACTAGTGGATACACACTGATGTTATGGACTCAAATCTGCTATGGGTCACTTAGGCCGCACATTTATCTGTAGCTATGTAAACAATCTCTCCGAGGACTTGGCAAAGGTGTTACTGAATAAGGTTGTGGACAAACATTAAGATAATATAAAAACCGCTTTTCTCCGACAATGACATGAACATTTAGAAAATCATATACTAGTAAGCAAAAAAACTCCAATGTCTAGGTCAAGACTGTGACGTTACAACATCTCTTAATGACCGCTGGTCATCTGGTGTCATCCACGAGAAGCAAGTTTACTCGTACCCTTGAACTATTTCCAATGGTTCACTCCACATGTAAATGAGAAAGACATTAATGCGAAGCATCAAAGGGGGGGGGGGGGGGGCAAGTTCACAGTCTGTATTAAGGAAAACTAAAGAAATACTTTTATACTATTCGTGACCGTTGCTTCATGACATAAAACGTTTTGTTGAGTGTCACATGTTTGCGTCAAGTGTTTCAAAAATTAATAAAAAAGCTGACAGAAAGACGAATGTAATGAAGTCATTTGTAGTATAAGTAATCGATTCCATAACCAAAAATATTAGGGAAAACAGACAGTTTAATAAAGGAATCACCTATGATATGCAACTGCATGGTTAGTGTTATTTAATCATTAATGGTAATTAATGCTTATGGTTTTCAACGTCTCCTCCTTCTGCTTTACATTAGTAGTTTATTGTGACCATCTGACCTTAAAAAAAGACGTTGGCAACAAATCAAAGAAAAGCAATCCGATTCAAAACCATGTAGTATATAGGTGGTTTTGAAAATCTGTAAGACAACGAACATATTCTGAGCAACAAAATACTCACACGATCAAACAAAACAGTGTTTAGTGAATGTATCAGGCAACTAAATATTTGTGTATAGCTTCATTTCCGCGATGTAGTGCCACATGAATAGAAATAATCAATTCAACCCATCAATTAATTGACATGACGCCGCCTTTCAATCAAGTTCTTATCTAAGAACTGATCTACCAATCAGCGATCGATTAATCGGGCGCGTTAGTTAGCAACGAACTGTCTGCCATTTTCTAGACAAGCTATGTATAGGTTCACTTTTACTTTAGCCAAAGACCTATAGATAACATGTTATCTATAGGTCTTTGCTTTAGCGAGTTTCTTTTGTTTTCCTCTTTAAAAAAAAAGTAGATTAAAAATGGTTAAACGGTGTCGATGGGGACTATGTAACTCGGACAATCGATATCCTGAAAGATTAGTTAGTGACATTTAATTTATATCGTTTCCAAAGCCGAAAAGAGATCTTGAGAGGTGTAAGAGATGTATAAATGCATGCGGTCGTCACCACGAACAACTGAACGTCAACACTATCAAAGACTATTACAGTATATTTTTATCGGATATACTAGCAGATTTAAATAGTTTATGTTATCGATCTGATAATCACATAATATTTCACGTTTAAAAAAAATAGTTTTATCAGTTACTAGGTCATTAATATACAGAAGCGAGGTTCATCTGCATTACTTAAAGAGAAATAAAACCCAGCATGAAGCCTAATGTGTGCTGTGTTTTATTACTCTGATAGTAATGCACTTTATTGCCATTATACATGTTATTAGAAGGTGACACGTGATATATTATATTAATAACGGTTTCTACACATGTGCAGACATGTTATGTCACCAATGAACGATTTTAATCCACCTTTGAGATCGAATGCCTAATTCTCATTTTTTTTCAACGAGTTTCGTTTGATTTGTTCGAAAGAAAGCGGAAATGAAATAAGGCAAAAACGGTGTGAACAGGTTTTATGTAACTCTGACATTCGGTACCCATAAGTTAGATTAATTAAATATACACCATTTCAAACGCGGAAATGCGGTCTTGACAAGAGCAAGCGGAAGCTTCAATGTGTAGAATTACCGAGATCACCCTTATGGAGCATTTATTTATTTAAAAAACTGGAAATGTTATGTTAGAAATAACTACGCATTATTAAGTATGAATTATATCACGTGTGCTTGTAGAATAATAGCGAAGATTGGTATCAACTTTACGTAAATCCCCGTTATAAATCGAGTTTTGTGTGTGTCAGAAACAAGTGAAAACGATTATATGTTATATGCCACATAATAAGATTTATTATTACTGATATAACAAATAAATGCCGAACTTGGGAGAAGTCGGTACCTGCGCCAGCGTCTGATATAGGTAGCTTTACTGAATTCCCCTTCATACAGCGCTACTTTATATATGACAATGACCAAACTTATTGTGCTGTCTTCCACTTTCAATTATAGTGATTGATAAATGTCCCATAAGCTATGTTTAATATTATTAATATCACTTTTATACGTAATAACATGTGGGATTTTGGTACACTCGGTGTCAGAAAGCGTGTAAAACTTCAACGAAATCATTGTTCATTGCGTCTTGGTTATGTTTCCGAGAAAACAGCAATAATGCGCTTTGATTTAGCAAGCGAAACCATTATCTTATGTAGTTGAAGTCAATACATACCAACCTCGTAAAAATATATACAAACATTTAAATGTACTCCTACAAAAGGTTAAATAAAACCTCATTCCATATATAACCCGCATTTCATTGCGGCGCAAAACAAATATCGCATAGCCTTTATTAACGCGTGATTATTATGTAATTAGTTGAAATATGTTGGTTCGAATACATTTGTTTCTAACTCAATTATCAACGCAGACGTGTAAACGATGAAACGCACATAAATTGGGAAAGCATATGTTTGTTCATGCATTATATAGGTATTGTACAGATACAATATAGGTATCATACAGGTTCCCTTCACATATTATATACGTATTGTAAATGTATAAAATTACACATCTTATTTGCAGATCTTATACGGGTAATGCATATGTATAGCGAAAGTATTGTATAGGCATTATACTTGAATTCTGTTTAACCCATTATGCCTAGCGTTTAGAAAAAAGGCCTTGGCAAACAGCGTAGACCCAGATGAGAAGCCGCATGATGCGGCGTCTCATCACGGTCTGCGCTATTTGCTTAAAGGAATTTCTGTTAGAAATGTTCTAAATATAAAAATAAATATACTAGACATTCCATATTTTGGAAATCAATTGATCCAATTGAGAAGGATGGGGGAGTGTACTAAGCATAGATGGGTTAATATTATACAAGTAGGATATAAGTATTATACATGTTTTGTGCAGGTATTATAAGGTATGGTAAAGGTATCATGTAGGCATTCTACAGGTAGTGGACTGGTACTATAAGGTATTTTGTAGGATAATTTATTTACGTATTTATATAGTATCGGTATTGTATATCTTATAGGTATTGTGTATGTATGTTAATGTTTTGTACAAAAATTGTATCGGTATAGTGTAAGTGTTATATATATATATATATATATATATATATATATATATATATATATATATATATATATATATATACATAGGTATTTTTCATATAATTTCAGGCAATACGATGCAGACGTTTTGATCTTGATTCAGATTTAGATTTATTTCTAACCGTTGGTTGTATAAATAAATTCGCTAAACATTTTATCAAATGTCGTATATAGTTTAAAATATTATTATTTCAAACCGGAAATAGTATTAACACACATCACGTAAATACTAGAATTATGATAAAAACCACGTGAATAGCGTAACACTGTGTTCGTGGGTTGGTGGGGTGAAGGTGGGGTAAACATTACCTGGCAATTCTCTGCCCCTAATGTTTAACCATTGATGATGGCGAAACCCTAGCTCGTGTCTTTGCTTAAGCTTATTGGTTATGCTGATTTTACCTTTAGCGATTTTCTTTTATGTGTCGTATATGACCGTCAATTAGTTTGTAAAGGGAAACAACTTTCAACAATTCACTAAAGTGTTTATTAGCAGTTGTATCCCAATCAATGACAGGATGAATATGACGACTTTAAAAATGATTTGTTATAAACAGAATCATAAAACATGGCGCTGGGGAACCAATAAGCATTTGTTTTTTACAGGGACCTATTTGTTTGTATAGGTCCCTGTTTTTTATGAAAACGCGGCGATTGTGATGCGTAATACCTTAACATGCTCTATGGTAAAAGTCGCCGCTTTTACAGGTCCTAAACAACTGGTTGTGTCGTATACAGCAGTCGAATTGTGTTCTTATTTAAAAAGTTGTATTTTGAATTTCCAATTTATGTTAACAACGTGAGGTATATACATGTATGCTGCAAAGCTGAAAATAATAATACAACTATTGAAATACCTATTACATATTCGAACACATTGATCAAACGATTATGCAAGCATTTTGTATATAGTTGCTCTATTCATAAACTTTATTGTCAATTTATTTAATGGTTGATATGGAAGTGGAAACATAAGAAGAGTTTAAGAGGCAGCTGATTATATATATGTATTATATATATATATATATATATATATATATATATATATATATATATATATATATATATATATATATATATATATATATATATATATATATATATATATATATATATATATATTTATATATGTTAACTTAACAATAACAACAATACTAACCACTGTTTAGAGCGAATTATTTATTTGAACCTTGACACTTTTTTTTATTTGAAAGCACTTGAGAAATATTTGATGAAGTGATAGAAATTTATGATTTGTGTAATTTATAAAATTGTGTCAATGATAATGTAACGTATTTTACTATGTTTATACATTCTGTTAAAGCATTAAGCATTAAGCGTCGATTCTGTCCTAAAAATGTCTGTTTAACTAGAGTTCAACTAGAGTTGCGACACCTTAAGGGTTTCGCGGGATGGAATGAGTGGAGAATTCAAATCAAATAGAAAATCGATTATTTCTATAAACAAATGGTACGAAAAAATATGTGGGTAAGAAAGAAATGGGTAAGAAAACAAATTTGAGTACGAAAAAAAGGGTACGAACAAAATAACGGTACGAAAAACTATTTCGGTACGAAAAATGGGTACAAATAAAAAATAAGGTACGAAAAAATTTGGGTACGAAAAAAAATTGAGTACGAACAAATAGGTACGAAAAAATTTGGGTACGAAAAAAATTAGATTGGTAATTAGACTGGTCGGCCTTTTTGAGCAGCATGCTGTACTTTTTGTGACCCTAGATCCTTTCCTACAGTATGCTACCATAAAAAGATAAGGAAATCACCATATATTACTTCTAGTAAAACAACATATTTTTTATGATTTTGTACGCTATATGCTTTCTTAACTGCATCATAAAGATCTTGTATAGCAACTTAAAAATCATGAAACAGTACCTCATCGGTAAATCAGCCTGTCAAATCCGACGAACGTATTTATCCTCTAATTATCGCGACAATGTCACCTAGATAGTACTAGTATTTTAAATGCTTACACTTGCGCGCTGTATTTAAACCTACATAACAGTCTGACGGCAGGGGGCCGTTTTGTCGACAAGGCCCGGACCAACTAAGTCTCTCCGGACAGGCCCAATTAAAAAATACCAGAACGGTCCAGTTATCTAAACCCGAAAGGCAAAAAAATAATGCCTACGTCATTATTGCATCATACAAAAGCGCCAGTGTGATCGCTATGCAATAAATCACAGGCTTTTGTATAAAGACGATCTTACATTACGTAAATGATTCTGGTGCTCTTTTATCTTGCTCGGGTGGGGGCCAAGTGTTAGTATTTCCGAATTAAACCTCAAGGTAAGCGCGAGTGTGATCGCTATGCAATAGCTCGCAGGCTTTTGTAGAAAGATGATCTTACATTACGTAAAAGATTCTGGTGGTCTTTTATCTTGCTCGGGTGGGGGCCAAGTGTCAGTATTACCGAATCCTGGTTGCGGATTGTTTGATTATGTAAAATCACGTAATGCACAATTTATCTACACTGTTGTAATGACAAACATTTTAGGAAAGCGTTACTCGTGCATAAATTTTTTGTCCCATAATTTCAGTTGCGATTACATGTATAAATCCAAATATACGACTGGGTATTTAGCCTTGTTGTTCGAACGACACTTGAATTAATATTAACTATACTTCGTCAGTTCGTCAGGTGTGGGGGGGGGGGGGGGGGGGGAGGAGGACACTTTTACTATTTTCGAACCGCTTTAAACGCCGGTCGGTTTTTGCTGAGATCCTGCTTTGCAGCACAAAAACCATTTTGAACATGGCATCAATTCTGTATTGTGTGCAAGTCGTAGTTTGGCCATTGAGGTTCAATGCGTACATTTAATCAATCGCACTCAGTTTGTTATGTGTATCGTACCATTTCATAGGCTTTATTCTGTTTCTTATGTTTAATTTTATCTTCAGCTGACTATGCATTGATAGAAGTATTTGAGGGAGAAGAGAGTTTCCACATGGCAGTATTATCAAATTATACATTATTACATTTTTCAATCTTAGTAGTATATTGATCTCAGCTTAAAACGGGATGCCAGTACATTTGGGGTTTAAATACAAGCATCTTAAGCTATGTCTATACGTATAATGTTTAAGGTACGCGGACAAACGGCAACCGGGCAATCGGCACCCCGTTAATTTGTTAATGTAAAAAAGCCAATAGTTTATGTTTTGATTTCTCATTTCTATTATTTTGTAATTACATTTTACTTGTTGTAATTGTTTTACTTAACCGGATGAAACAATTCTATACTCTTTATGTTGTACTTAAAGCTGGGTTCCCACTGTCGATCAGATCAACTCGATCAAGCTCGACCAAGCGGTCGGTTACTGGTCGGATAGGTCGGCATTGGTCGGGCTTCCTACCCGATACTTTTTGACATGTCAAAAAATATCGAGTAGCGGTCGATTAGGAAATGGATCGAGAAGCGCTCGGGAAGTGGTCGTGTATAAGTCGAGTAGAAGATCGAGTTGATCGTGAAACAATCGTGTGATGGATCGGATTGACATCTTTTACACGATCTGTACCCGATCCGCTCGACCTCTACCCGAGTTATTTTAGATCGCAACACGATCCACTGACCTCTATTCGATGTGATGTGCAGATTTACTAGACTGCTACCTGACGGCTACTCGACCGTACACGATCACTTCCCGATTGCTATTCGACCATACACGAGCTCTGAACCCGATCCGCTCGACCTCTACCCGAGTTATTTTAGATCGCTTTGTACGACTGTAGTACGACCATCACGATATGGTCGTGTGAAAATCTGGTGGCGATCGAGCTGTGGTCCACTTGGTCGAGCTGAGATCGTAAAGGGCTCGCGTATAGGTCGAGGGGATCGAGCGGAAATCGGAAAGATGGTTGAGTGGACGTCGTGAATGAGTCGTGTAGGGGTCGTGTGTTATCGACAAGAGGTCGAGAAGAAGTCGTTTATTCCCTTTTTAGTCGAGCTTGGTCGGGTTTGTTCGGGACATTTCGGTGATCGGGATGATCGAGTTGATCGGATCGGCAGTGGGAACCCACCTTAAGACACTTACATGATTCATGGGGCAATTTTAACTAAAACTGTTCTGTTCTAAAACTGCATCGGTTTTATCACAGTTTACTGTTAAACAAGCATATTAGTGGACGATATTAGCGAGATTTTACGATTTTGTATATGTGTTAAATTGTAATGTATTGATAAAATATGTTACATTAACACAAAATAGGCAAGAAAAATTATACATTGAAGACGAATTTCATAAAATGCAGCATAGACAAATTAGCGCCCCGAGCCGATTGTGACCAACAAACTTCGTACATATTTTCCTACAATAACCGAAGCATTCGTCTTTTTAGTATGTGTTCGTGTGTCGTATGAATTGATATCGTCGCAGGAATTTAAAATCAAAGTACTGACAGTACTGGTGTGACGATGCTTTTGAGAGGATGGATATAAAAGCATCAAGTTAAGTTTATCTACATCACCACAATCACCACAATTGTGTATGTTGGTACGAAAAAAAAATTTGGTACAAAAATTTTGCGAAAAAAATTGGGTATGAAAACAAATTTGGGTACGAAAAAATATTTGGGAACAAAAAAATTGGGACCGACAAAAATTTGGGTACGAACAAAAAATTGGGGATGAAAAAAAAATTGGGTACGAAAAAAAAATTGGGTACGAAAAATTTTAGGTACGGAAAAAAAAATTGGGGGAACGGGAAAGTAGTACCTGTGGGGAACTTGACCCACACTCGCACATTTTCGGCCCTTTCCGTCAAACATCAGATAACTTCCTCGAAGGCAATAGTATGAATACACATTTCGGAAGCGGTTATGCGGTCCTACCTACGCGCGTCAAAATGTAAGCGAAATATGTACACAAGTCTGTCAGGAATGATTGAATTAACGAAGAAAATCGTGTATTGATGTAAGTTTTTTGAATAAATGTGCAGAAAATATATTAAACAAGAGCTGTGTTTGTGAAACACAATGCCCCCTGCTGTGCAGCTTTGAAGCCATACATTTTATCTTTGACCTTGAAGGATGACCTTGACCTTTCACCACTCAAAATGTGCAGCTCCATGACATACACATGCATGCCGAATATGGAGTTGCTATCTTCAATATTGCAAAATTTGACCTTTGACCTTGACCTTGAAGGATGACCTTGACCTTTCACCAATCAATATGTGCAGCTCTATGAGATACGCATACACGCCAATATTGAAAAAGTTATGGCCAATGTTAAAGTTTTCGGACAGACAGACAGACGCTTTATATTTGACATTTGACCTTGAAGGATGACCTTCACCTTCACCTTTCACAACTGAAAATGTGCAGCTCCATGAGATGCACATATATGCCAAATATCAAGTTGCTATGTTCAATATTAAAAAAGTTATGGCCATTAAAGTTTTCGAACGGACGGACGGACAGACTGACACACTGACTGACTGACAGTTCAACTGATATAGGCCACCCTACCGGGAGCATAAAAAGCGATGGCGATATTTTTCTCAGCCACATAATTGTTAATAGTTTGATATCACAAAATAAAAGTGAAGGTAGAACTGTCAAAAATGAAAACCTGTCAACGTGTTGTTTTTGCTGGCACGATAGGGCGATTACACTCAATGTGTTCACATTTTGACCATAGGCTTTGTCAATGACCTTTATAGTATGGGTAGCTTTGATATTATTTATTGCTATCATGTAACTGCATGATTGTGTATATGTTTACAATACACAAAGCATAAATAATGGTATAAATATACTGATGGAGCTTATAATAATCTGAGAACTATAGCCAGGTCAATTAAGGACTTAAAATACAATTTTGTGTCCTGATTTCATGAAGAAATGACCATGCATGTCCTAGATTTCAAATTCAAGGCCCTGGTGTGACACATTGGTAGCATTACCGTTAAACTGTTACCAGGCTTATGAAATTAGTTTTTATTGAACAATCTAAGGAAATCTAAATCAGGCACTGATTTTTCTTGTTTTAATACAGTCATAGATCAGTTGTAGCCTCTGGGTAATGACCAATTTTTGCTTACTTGTCACACCCTTAAAACTTTCTACACGTCTATAATAACAAATCTGGATTTAGGCGATCTTCAATGGTACATTTAAACTTTAAATGTAGGCCATGTCAAAATCAAAGTGTCAAAGACAAATGAAAGATGCGTTCATTAATTATTGTCCAGTTGTTTACTACTGCTGTAAGTTTTTATATAATATGTCTGATGAACCTCATGTGAGAGAAAATTCACATTATCATTGTATATCAGGTTTAGCAACATTTTAGATAACAAAGTATGCTAGTTTTCAATTTCGCTTCTGGGGATCAAACCCGTAGGGCTTTTAGGAAGATTCTGAAATTTTCGATCCCTCGAAAGCAACCAAACCAAAAATTAAGTCAAATATTGCCGACTCGGTTTTTTGAGTCGGTTCATGAGGGATAATGGAGCTTGATTGGTCATTGTCGGCTCTGGTACTACTTACATGTACCCCGGGTACTCTTAAGTATACTTACATGTACCCTGGGTACTCTAAGTATACTAACATGTACCCCAGGTACGGTAAATAAACGTAATTGTACTCGGTCCATATTAGACTGTACCCGAGTTGTATTCGCGCCCAAAATCCGATGTCGTAAAACGCGCAACCGATTATCTTAAACACACTTCTCTTAAAAAAACACTGCATCAACATGCTTTTTGAGTATGTGTTCCAATAATATAGAGGCCATTCTACAGAAAATTGACATAAATGTGTATATATAATTATTACAAAAAAATAGTCGACAACGACTGAATTAGGGTTAAATTTCCCGGGTACATTTTAGTAAATTTACCGTATCTGGGCTACATGTAAGTACACTTAAGAGTACCCGGGGTACATGTACGTAGTACCCGAGCCGACAATGAACACTTGAGCGATACTGGAAGGTGCAACATCTCTCACGCCCCCTAGCATCGCCTTTAGCAGTATTCAATTCTCACCAGGAAAGTGCTGGAGTCATTGATCTCGAGGGACAAGAAAAACAATTGATTAATGTTCGAAATAAATAATTTGATTAATGACAATTCTGTTATTTGAGCCAGGTCACAGGAAAAGCGCAGTCAAATCAGTATCCAATTAAATTATTTGTTATTGTCAGAAAAGCGCTTTTAAGCAAACAGCTTTCAAGCGACTGCTGGCTGATCTAGATCCAAACTGGCCACAATCGCTTTAATGTCTCTTTACTGTGACACAGTTCATTTAACTTTAAAATGATAAAAAGTACTAACACTAAGAAAGAGTACTAACCAGTTAAGAGTTTGGAATCAATGTTGAATCTCAGGACAGCTTGGTGATCTGCAAATCCCCGATGAAATGTTGATATCGGGTATCATAATCATTCAATAAGTCGCAAAATGCTCGAATACAATTTATAAAGCACAATGTGACTTATATTGATAACTAAACATACCAGTAATCAGTACGCCAGTTTTGCCGTGTCAAGCTGTTACGATCCAGAAAGTCCTTCATTCACATCGAGTATATATCCTTCGAATTCCAACTATTGTTGTCATAAGCGGATATTTAGTGAATAAATAACTCATATATCCTAAATGACAGCTTCTAAATAGCGAGTTAGTTTCAGTACATTTAGTTAAAAAACGAAACAAGTTCGATTTTATATCTTGTTCTTAAAAGGGTCGCAAATATATGTAAACTGGCTCGATATTAGTAGTAACTTCATAAATACCGAGCACATAGTTCAATATGTAAACTTGCTCGATATTAGTAGTAACTTCATAAATGCCGAGCACATAGTTCAATATGTAAACTGGCTCGATATTAGTAGTAACTTCATAAATACCGAGCACATAGTTCAATATGTAAACTGGCTCGATATTAGTAGTAATTTCATAAATACCGAGCACATAGTTCAATATGTAAACCGGCTCGATATTAGTAGTAACTTCATAAATACCGAGCACATAGTTCAATATGTAAACTGGCTCGATATTAGTAGTAACTTCATAAATGCCGAGCACATAGTTCAATATGTAAACTGGCTCGATATTAGTAGTAACTTCATAAATACCGAGCACATAGTTCAATATGTAAACTGGCTCGATATTAGTAGTAACTTCATAAATACCGAGCAAATAGTTCAAATTGAACTATATGCTCGGTATTTATGAAGTTACTACTAATATCGAGCCAAGGACTGAGATCATCAAACTGAGATCATCAATGGGTCAGGACAGGTTTTCCGCAGTGTGCCTGCTTTCCATTCATAGGGACATGGACATAAACATTTTAATGTTGTACCTAAGTTGACCTAGTAGGATATCCAACAAGGTTAAATAGGAGGTCCACTCATCTTACACCGTTAAAAAAGTTATGGATAAAAATAATGTCTCCCACCACTTTAGTGGTTTGAGAGACATTTGATATACCCATGTGTGTCTGTCTGTCCGTGTGTCTGTTACACTTGATGTGTGAACTCAAGTTCTTATTTGTTTCACATGCACTTTTATAATGCAAAATGCTGATTAGATAGCAGGAAATCGCATCATATCAAGGTGCCATTTCAAAAAAATTTCGACGACGGAAGGGGACACCCCTCCCGCACCCTACCCTGTTGAGTCCCCCCTCTTACAAATTTCTGGATACGCCTCTGTCAATACTTATTTTACCATCATAAAAATCAATTACAAACAACAGAAACGTTTCGAAATGTCTTATTAAGACATCAATTATAGCAAAAATATTTAACATACATTAAGTATTGTGACTATACACTATGATTTTGCCAAAACCTTTTCTATTCGCGCCACCATGATACCTATATCTGAAAACAGTGGGCGGAGTGTACTCTTTGCATGTGCGCGGGGCAACTCGTTTGTTGATCATGTCATCAGATGGATGCCACTATCGTCATGCCTGGGGTCATAGTTCGTAACAGGTCACGTGTATTGTTGTAATCATTACTCAAGTATATACTTGTTTAGCGTCATTATTGACAGATACTTGTTTCTGTCTGTTAGAGACTTCGTTTATAGGTCATTTTGTCATTTGCATCGAATTGGGTCACGATAGTAGCCAATACGTGTTGATTTTGTTAATTGTCCTCATGATTGAAGGATACTTGTTTAATTAACAGGCTAAGACATGTTTTTGTTCTTCTTTTGGCGCTTTATGATATGTTATTTGCACAATCCATTGAGCAATAGATTACGCAATATGCCCAATTTCTATACAAACGGTTTCAACGAGTCATTACACGAAATAAGAGGTCTTCACGTTGTATCCATACTGGGGATATATATATATACAAAGTCTCTATATGCCTTGTATTATTTAAACAAAAACGCTGTAATTATTTTATGCCGAAGCTTTCGACCTCACGGTCTTCATCAGCGGCCATTTTTTATTTCAAGATGTTTCAAATATGTACGGATATGACGTCGTGCATTTCCGGCGTCAACGTTGTCTTCGCGCCCTTTCATGTCTGTTTATTCTTGCACGTTGATGCCATATGGTCGGTATGTCCTTAGTTTTGCCTTCCATAATTGCTCAATGGTCTTGCGATACTCGTCCGACCCGTTTAGTTTTTCAAGTCCCATTATTTGAAAATCGTCCATGGAGTGTCCGTCTGTGTAGAAATGTTCAGCTACCGGGTCACTGTGCTGTGTGCGAATACGCGACAGATTCAACAGATGTCGCTGGTACAGAGTTCCGCCGGTCTCTTCCACATACACGTACTTGCGACAGCGACGACAGTTGACCGCGTCCACAACATTGGATGATTTGCGATCAACATTGTTTCTCACGCTGTACTTTCTGCCGCTGGGATCTGTGAAGTAGTCCGCCGTCATCATGTACGGGCAAATGGCGCACCTCTGCGCCCCACAGGGCCCGCTCATGTTGGGCTTCCGGAAGAACATCCTATTGTGTTTCTTGTGTACTAGGATGTCTTGCAGATTGCAATCCCTTCTGAAGGCTACTAATGGGGGCTCAGGGAACACTTCATTCATTCGATCAGACGTGTGCAGCGTGTGTAGGCGTTTGCGGGTGATACGGCCGATGTTCGGTAGTGCGCGCGAAAACGTAATAACGAGCGGAATCCTTGTATTACGTTCCGAGTTTTTCTTTTCGCGTAGAAGGTCCTCTCTCTTTTTATTGTCGACCTTTATTAACTCGGTCTCTACAAACTCTCCGTCATATCCACGGTTTACAAGCTGTGCTTTCACCGCCTGTCTGTGCTTCCAATAGGCAACCTCCTTTGAACAAATTATTTTCGCACGCACGCCTAGACCATATGATATCGCTTTTTTGTAGACTCCGGGTGCGAAGAATCCCTGTGCAATTATGGAAGGCAAAACTAAGGACATACCGACCATATGGCATCAACGTGCAAGAAAAAACAGGGCGCGAAAACAACGTTGCCGCCGGAAATGCACGACGTCATATATATTATAGTTATTGTACAGGTTATACATAGGTAATTTTTTATATATTGTCAGGCAATACGATGCAGACGTTTTGATCTTGATTCAGATTTAGATTTTGTAACACTTTTTCTGTCCCAGTAGACTATCATACATGTAAGGGTACATGTACTGTCATACGATGGGATGATCTAGTTTATGTTATGGTAGACTGACTGGACTCAATTCGGGACATCGTATGATGTGGTGCTCTTGGCGGTCACACAGGTGTTGACCAGGCCACGAACTGCTCTTGATTTGGATTTAAAATTCAATTTTGAAAGGATGATGGGGAGTTTGTTTACTTGCTGAGACCATCACGTTTTCAGAACATTTATATAAGCATTTATGTAAACATTTATATAAGCATTTAAATAAGGATAAGGGTAACAGCGGGGTATTTTTAACAAACTTCGAGCCGAGCGGTTTTGAACTCGCACAGTGAATATCCCAATTTAACGGCTTCACAGGATAGTGCAAGAGAGACGGACATTTGGACATTTACTTCTTGGACGGATTATATTTGTGTTAGAGTATCTTGTTTATTTTTGTCTCTATCTAGTATCAATTATTTAATAAGGATAATATACAGAACAATATAATCTATACGATCATTTTACCAAGAATAAAAGTTGGTATATTCTACAAAAAGACTTGTTGCCTTATAACTTTGCAAACTTGATGGGTAGTTAAACGAACCTGGAACATTTAAGTCAAAACAAAAAATGACACAACACGACTTAAACGAACTTTGAGAACCAATAGATTTACATAAGGGCAGACGTGCCACAATTTATTTCTAACCGTTTTATCAAATGTCGTATGTAGTTTAAAATATTATTATTTCAAACCGGAAATAGTATTAACACACATCACGTAAATACTAGAATTATGATAAAACCCGCGTGAATGGCGTAACACGTGTGTTCGTGGGTTGGTGAGGTGGAGGTGGGGTAAACATTACCTGGCAATTCTCTGCCCCTAATGTTTAACCATTGATGATGGCGAAACCCTAGCTCATGACTTTGCTTAAGCTTATTGATTATGCTGATTTTACCTTTAGCGATTTTTCATTCATGTGTCGTATATAACCGTCAATTAGTTTGTAAAGGGAAACAACTTCCAACAATTCACTAAAGTGTATATGAGCAGTTGTACCCCAACCAATGACAGGATGAATATGAAGACTTTAAAAATGACTTGTTATAAACAGAATCATAAAACATGGCGCTGGGAAACCAATGAGCAATTTTTTTTTTATTAAAACGCGGCGATTGTGATGCGCAATACCTTAACATGCTCTATGGTAAAAGTCGCCCTAAACAACTGTTTGCGTCGTATACAGTAGTCGAATTGTGTTCTTATTTAAAAAGTTGAATTCTGTATTTCCAATTAATGTTAACAACATGAGGTATAAACATGTATGCTGCAAAGCTGCAAATAATAATACAACTATTGAAATACCTATTACATATTCGAACACATTGTTCAAACGTTAATGCAAGCATTTTATATATAGTTGCTCTATTCATAAACTGTATTGTCAATTTATTTAATGGTTGATATGAAAGTGGAAACATAAGAAGAGTTTAAGAGGCAGCTAATTATATTTTTTATGTATGTTAACTTAACAATAACAAAAACACTAACCACTCTTTAGAGCGAATTATTTATTTGAACCTTGACACTTTTTTTTTGAAAAGCACTTTAGAAATTTGATGAAGTGATAGAATTTTATGATTTTTGTAATTTATAAATGTTGTCAATGATAATGTAACGTATTTTATTATGTTTATACATTCTGTTAAAACATTAAGCGTCAATTCTGTCCTAAAAATATCTGTTTAATCTTGTTTAATAAAACTACCAGAACGAAGAAGTCTATGCATATTATTGTGGTTCCATACTGGCCATATATGAGCTCTTTAAAGGTTCAAACCGTTTGAAACCAAATAACGCCAGTTTTTTCTTATTATACCAGTGTGATGTTTATTTGAATCGTGTTCTGAGAAAACTGGGCATATTGCATGTGCGTAAAGTGTCGTCCCAGATAAGCCTGTGAAGTCCGCACAGGCTAATCAGGGACGACACTTTTCGCCTAAATTGGATTTTTGCTAAGAAGAGACTTCATTTCAACGAAAAATGTCATAAAAGCGGAAAGTGTCGTCCCTGATAAGCCTGTGCGGATTGCGAAAGCTAATCTGCGACGACACTTTACGCACAAGCAGTATGCCCACTTTTCTCTGAACGCGACTCATGTTATTGCATTGATGGACAGGTTCCCTAAGTTGTTGGTAGTGTTAATGCGCTAGACGCTTCTGATTTATAAAACGAACTTCATGTAAATTATTTTCTGATGGTTGTTAATGTAGAAACGATATTGTTGATACGATATTGTATTCTTAAAACGAACAATGTGTGACGGAAAGACGGGCATTGATGTAAATGTCTTAAGCAATCCTTGCACATGAATGACGTGCGCATTTACATGTTTCTTAAATAATGTTAATTATGTTTTTAACATATTGCAAATGCAAACTGCAGTAGCCACATTTCTTGAAACATATTACTTAACTGCTAACGTAGTATAAGGATCAACGAATTTTACATAAAAGCTTATATTTTCATATACTTTCATATTTTATAGTGGTTGATAGATGATGTTTTCGGTATGCATTTCAAACGAAAACATTATAAGGTTTCATTATTAATTGGAAACAAAATTAACAATGAGTTTGAGAAACGATTCGATGAAACAGAGAACTTCTATCTGTCGATAATTAGAAACAGCAGAAATTTTATAAAGATTTCAATTGTATTCATCGGCAATACTTCGCTTTTAATGAAATTGTATCATCCGAAACTTGAAATACAATTAAGGTAGTTAGAGTCTACTTGGTACTTTTCCAAAAAACAAAATGTTTTATTATTTCCATATTTTAAATTGTATATCACAACTTATAGCGACATTTTAAAAACCTTTTTACCAGCCAGTTTACGTTTTACACTTGGTTTGAAACACCTACCACCTACCAATTGACTCGGTCGGGCGTTTTCTATGGATTAACCCTATATCCAAAATGTTAAGTTTTTGTTAATGGGATATACATATTGTTTGACAACTAAATGAATGTCATTTTTTATAAAAATAACAAAACTTCGTGCTGGAGAAAATAAATGGTTTCACAGTAATTGGTTATTGATACCGTAAATATGCAGTCATAAGTCGAGATTTTTTTCCTTCAAAAATTGATTAAAATTATAGTCTCGACTTATGAGATCGTTCATGAAAAAAAATCGAGGTAGATCGATCCCCGCGGTAATCACTTTAATTCGCCAATTCCTGACTTTGAAAAATTAAAGCGCTGAAGGCACTGAAGATGTTCGCTTTTGCATAATTTAACACGCAATTCATTTTTGAAAATCAATCGCAAGTTTAAAATGAACACACGCCATTCAACTTTGTAAAGTGTGTGTCATAGCGCACGGGTCGAGTTTTGTGTGCACTTTTTATCATCCTTATTATTTCATAGAAATAACTAAGACAAAATAAAAGCAACATGCTTTTTGGAAGTTCTGAAAACATAGAAAGTATAATGAAAATGGCAATGAGAACTTAAAATAAAGAAAATTTGCAGTCACCATCATATTAAAGGAATATTTTTCTAATATCAAATGACTATCTCACCAAGAATATAAATTCATAATGAAAGTTCCGTGTACAAAACTTTTGATTTTTGACACCGTATACAAATTCAAAATATACAATAATCTTCGTATCTTGTATATGGAAGAATAAAAGTATATAAACATTGCTGTTTATTCTTTACTTGTTACCCGAGCAGTTCACACGGTGTCAACAACGCTAACATAAACATAGGTATAGAGCACTAATGCGCTTTTAGCGTAGCTGTTTCAGTTTTCATCTTAGTGACTTTTACATAACGCCAACAGACACGCATGAATATTTTCGAATATTTAATAAGCTGATTCGAGATACAACCTCTGAATTTTTGCTACATCACTGCGTATGTGCAAAGGATGTAGCACTGTTCAGTGTAAGGAATTCCGGACTTCTCTCTGTATGCTCAAACGACACAAATTGTGGCCGTGTTACAATTACGCGTTGCAATCCATCTCGCAGAATTTCCCTTTCGCCTCCAAGATGAGAAAACAATCATTAGCGAAATAGTATAGTGTCACGATAAGAGAAAATCGTTTAATTATCATACCACAATATTTGCCGTACTTGGTCAGCACGTCTGGATATCATTCCTTAATGTGTGGATAGGCTGCCAATATTAACAAGTTTGCTATTTTGATTTCAATTTTGTATCAAAAAGCATTGTTCTTAAATGTGGCATTTTCAATTCGCAATGAGATTTGTAATGACCCTCGTCATGCGAAAATGGGTCTTATTCCATATGCGCCCATCATATAAATAGCCCACTCGGCTATCCCTCCTTCTGGTAAGGGGAAACATAACATATTGAGTGATTTAGTGATTTTAAAGCGAACAGCATCGCCTATGGCCTGACTGCGCAAAAGAACATGTTGGGTTTAACAAACGCTTGCCGAAACGCATAAGACCCATTTTCGCATACGGCGCTATTGACGTGTGATTTAAATGTGTCGAAAGAAAACTGCGTTTAAATCAAATATAAACATACGTTTATTTTTCTATAGTGAAGAAAGATACTCATAACAAGGCATATGAGGACACATATGAAGTGCTCTCCCGTAGTATATTTTTATCAACCCAGACTAATGTGTGGTTTGACAATGCTAACACACATTTCATGCGGTGAATATGCAGCTTACAAGTGAAAAACACAACACAATAGTTTAACTTTTGTTTAATTGTATTTAATCATTTAGAAAAGATAATTGCTAACTTTATTTCAAAGTCAGCGTATACGCCGACTACATTTTTTAAAGACATTTATTGTTATAAATATATTTAATATAATATATTTAGTTGTTTTCGGTTTTAGCGATTATAAAGCATTTCGAGGTTGCCTATAGTATGCCTGTAGTAATTGATGAACTCATATCCAACTGTCTATGCATTGAGAACTGAGAATATAAACAAGCTTAACCTTCTACTAACCTTCTACTTTTGGGGTCTCACTAAAACGCTTACGGAATTTGCATACAATATAGATAACGTTGAAAACTGCATACGATATGAACAAAGAAGGAAATTGCAGACGGTAATCGCTGTCCGTTATTATGGTGTTTATTATGGTTTAGTTATTTTAATTTTATTTTTTGATGTTAAAAATACACGATGGATACTTAAATATTGATGTTTACCTTTTTATTTTGATATTTTATGGTGTAGATTAAACTAAGTTAATATAACAATCAAAACAGTAGGGCATGGAATGGCAGATCAACATTGTTAATTTTCGGATAAACTTTCTGGATTTTGCCAAGGTATATTTTTTCATAGATTTTCAGTTTGTTTGCTTCATGAAGTAGTATATGGAAAAACATTTCCTGTAAAAAGAATATATTTCATCAATCATAATGTGTTTATGAGACGTATTGGCTCTCATAATGACGATTTTAGCGGATATTTCTGTCTGTTACACAGTTGTCAAAATCTAAAACGCTTCACAATTTATCTGTCAAATCATTTCTTATTATACGATTTTAAAATGACATCAACTGTAGTAACACATCTTTGATACATTTTAGTGCTTATATGCTTCTCAAAGTTTTCTACTTTCACTTTATTTATTTTTAAGATGATTGTATAACTGTTGATCAATTGATAGCTGAAAGACTGTCAAATGAATATGGAATTAGGTTGTAGTAGATACAGTCAAGTTACCATTACCGGATCATTACCCATAGAGGATCACTTTCATGTTCAAGAACGCATTCTTCCCGATAAATAGTTGTCAGTTTTGGATGATATTTTGAACACAGCATTTTCAATCACATATAGAAAACAATTATAACAAAAATGAATATAATTTACAACTGGCAATGTAATTTGGGCATTGTAGATAGATAGATAGATAGATAGATTTATTTCGGCAAGGAATGCATACAAGGGCATTTACAACATGTACAAAATATAAAATATAACATACATGAAAATAAATATACCATTACATACATACCAACACCAAGGATAACACAAAAATGGGTAAACCCATATTTCCATTGTGGTCCTTTGAGCTGGTGGCATGACATAGAGTGGCACTTAAATATTAAACAAAATTACATCAATAAAATGACCAACATAATTTAAATAAATATATTAAATACTATGCATGTATATCACAGACCATTTTGATACTTAAGATATCACAGATATCATTATTAATTATGAGATCCTAAAAATACACTATTAAAAAATGTGTAAGAAATAAATTAGATATCACAGATAGCATCATTTATTACACCATCCTAAAATACATAGAATAAAAAATGGAGAATGCATAACATTTTTGAAAGATAGGATCAATTTTGATAAAAATTGCTGACTAAAACTGATTCCTTAAGCCGAAAAAACAAACAATACACATAAAAAATTACAGATTTTCTAATAAATAATTTTTTAAAGATGACTTAAAAACAGGCAATCTGTCAATCTGTGTAATACTGGAGGGTAAATTGTTCCATAATGAGCATCCCGTGTAACAAAAGGACTTTGACCCGAAACCTTTGACCCTGGGGACAGCAAAAGCACCTTTTTGAGTTGACCTGGTCCTGTATGAATGAATAGAGGCCTGCGGGATAAAATGTTCTCCCATATAGTCAGGGGCCAAACCATTTTGAATCTTAAAAACATGGCCAAGAACAATCTGGTCTACACGTTTATTGACTGGTAGCCAGTTGAGCAAACGAAAATGTTCTGGCCCAATGTGTGCCCTTGCATCGAGACCTAGAACGAACCGCATTAACTTATTCTGGGTGGTTTGGAGCTTATTTTGTAACATTTTTGTGAGACTATGGTACCATATAGAGCAAGCATAATCAAAATGACATTGGATTAAAGACATGACAAGAAGTTTCTTGGTTTGCTGAGTGAGATATTCTTTTTTTCTATATAGATATTTTAACCTGGAGTTGGCCTTCTGAATGACTGAACGAGCCATGGTATCAAAGGACAAAGTTTGATCCAATGTAGCCCCTAGGTATTTGACTGAAGATGTAGATTCAATAATGGTACCATTACAAGAAATATCAAGAGAAGAGTTTGACCTGATTTTATGCCTAGAACCAAATAGAATAGACTCCGTCTTACCTAAATGCAGAGACAACTTATTGTCAACCAACCACTGACTAACCAGATGCAAATCTTCTTTCAATAACCTTTCAATATCAGATTTAGACTTACCAGACACCAGAATACCTGAGTCATCTGCATATAGGAGGAGCTTATTTTTAACCACAGCAGACATATCATTAACATAGATAAGGAAGAGCAGGGGACCTAGAATTGACCCTTGTGGAACTCCACATGATATTGTAAACAACACAGTTCATGTTTCGACAGTTCAAATAGCGTGGTAGAAGCCCCCTAAGTGGTTTCGATCACGTGATCCGTTATGGCTACAACTTATCTGTTAATGCATGAATTCTGCAGCGAAAAAAAGGTATCACAAATACATTTTGCCTGCGTTTAAAAATAAGACTATATGCTGAATCAGCGAGCAAAGGTAATATTTAATCAAACTGATGTAAAAGAAGTCTCAAAACATTTATTGCTTTTCACCAGAACAACTTTATTACGCTACTGATCCGGTAATGGTAACTTGACTGTACATGTATTATAAAATTTGTGTTAAAAATCTGTGTGCAATCCTGTAATGGACTGTAAGCAATCGCAATTCTATTTGTAACACCAGAATTAACCCTTTACATGCTGGGAAATTTGTCGTCTGCTAAAATGTCGTCTGCTGAATTTCTACAATTAGCATTTCTTTGATTTTTTTTCAAAAAATACTATCAGAATAGCAAACAGTTTGGATCCAGATGAGACGCCACGTTCTGTGGCGTCTCATCTGGATCCAAACTGTTTGCAAAGGCCTTCAAAATTTGGTTCCTGCACTGAAAGGATTAATGAATGCGTTATCAATGTCAATTAAGTGTTCATGATCAAGTTGAAATTAAAGCAGTGATGCGCAAAGATAATGATTCGTTAAAACAAAAAAGAAATAAAAAATGTAGATCAACACAAATTTGGAAGTCACTTTAGAGACTATAGTTTCCAGTTTTAGACAATTTAAAGGTTGTCTGCTCATATGTTTTGGAATATTGGTAAGATTGTTACCAGATTCAATACTTGTGCGGGCATTTTTTTTTATTTGTAATATATTATGTTTAAATATAATTAAAACCACACATATATATATGTTGCAATAATTTTGTTAAGGCCTGTATCTTGTTGTTTCAGTGAAGAACTCCAATGATATACATGTAGGGGCATGTGTCCAAAGCTGATCCACATCATAACATACTGATTGGGAATAATGACATAGTACCAAAAGATGTGCTTATACTGTAATTAGCAGGTATGGTATGACTCACACCATGTATTGTTTACCTCATTTGTGTTTACTATTTATTCTATTTTTTCCATTAGGAAAAACAACATATGATTTATTGATTATCTTATCCATGGTATGCGGATGTTTAGATAAAAACTAACAGAATTTATTAAACAAAAATGCCTTAGCTCTTTTCACTATGCATATCTGGAGGGAACAGAAATAAATTATGTACAAAACAAAAATCTTATTTTCATGTTGATAACAGTGTATCATTTGATTAATAATGTGTTGTGTTATTTTTACAAATATTAAGTTCAATAAGAAAAACAACAATGAAGGGAAAAATAACATGTGGTTACCACTGTATTGCTGTATTATTGATGTGTTTGTGAATCGTTGCAGTCATAAATTATCAGTCATTGTTATATATTTTCATTGCAGATCTTCACAAATGAACCTGGCAGATCCTGGTGCAACCTTACCTTACCATGTTTACATCTAACCGTCAGTTTGAGCTGTGTGTGGGTGGTAACACGGACTATATACATGTATTGCCCAGTAATTGTCTTGTGATGGACCTTTTTAACATATCAAGTATTTAATTGAAGACTTAAGAGGTCAGTTTTCATCAAAGAATTTAAAAATACAGTTTTTTTGTAAGGGTGAATATGTGGTTATAATGGCATTGATGTATATCTTGTGTCTGTTTTTTAATCAGCCTTTCATCCATAATTATGAATATTAAGCATGATAAAGTATTTTAAGGGAATATAATGTAGAAATGTTATGTTGTTTCTGCACAAGCTTTTGAATACAAGAAATTCTATGTTCACTCAGCACTGTTTACACATTGTCAACGAATTTGCTTGTTTTAGTTTCCAAATCTGTCTGTCTCTAGCTTCCTGTGAATAATATACTTTTTTACATTGCATCCATTGATTTTAAATGGGGTGTATTATGCACATGTCACACTTTTTTTACAAAAACATCAAGGTCAAAGGTAAAATATATGGGTCAAAATCATAACTTTTGCAATATTGAAGATAGCAACTTGATATTTGGCATGCATGTGTACCTCATGGAGCTGCACATTTTGAGTGGTGAAAGGTCAAGGTCATCCTTCAAGTTCAAAGGTCAAATATATGGGTCAAAATCGCTCAAAAAGGGACATTGTGTATTGTGTTTTACAAACACATACCTTGTTATGTTATGTAATGGCCTTTCAATCATTTTATTTTTTTTATGAAATACGCTGGATTTGTCTTTTACATTTCATCCATGATAGCATTATGTTTTTTTTGCCTGTTACATTTTGCGGCCCAATGTACGTGTTAAGCAGTTTAATCATTTACAACGGCATTTGTGGCGAGGCTAACAGTCATAAGGTTGGTCATTACATGCACTGCATATCATAAAATCGTTTGGCTTTTATTGACAAAATTTGCGAAAACGGTGTTAAAGACTAAACATCACAAGTGTCGCAACTTCGTCCCCACCTGGGAATTCAGAGCGCAAATTTCAGATTATAATGTGTCAGATTTTACACTTGTATAATGAAGAAGTCATCTCTTAACAAGATGGTGATGTCCTGATCTCGTTCCAAGCCACACATGATACTTGTTTTGCTTTTAATCAAAATCGGTGTTAAATAGTAAACATAAAAGTGTCACAAATTCGTCCCTATTGAGAAGTCAGAGCTAAAATTTCTGATTTTAATTTGTCAGATTTTGCACTTTTATAATGAAGAAGTCATCTCTTGACAAGATGGTGGTGTCCTTATCTCGTGCCGAGCCACAAATGATTCTTGTTTTGGTTCAAAGTAACATATAAACGAAGATTTTTTTTAATGTACTTTGTTTTAAATTCTGTTCTTTGAAAAATGCATGTACTTTGTTTTAAATTCTGTTCTTTGAAAAATGCATAATAAGTCATCAACTATTATAATTTTATGAAAATATTACTTTAATTTTGGTTAATGCAGTTATTGATAGAAATTGTTTTAACGCATACGATGTAGATAACGTTCGCGAACCACAATAGAAACGTTCGTTGAGTTCACGTTTAAACGCGACGGTCACGTTCTTACAGTGGGTATTATTTGTTGATCTTACTTCACTTTATCGACCATTTGTCATTTATAGGTATGAACACACGAACAATCAAAGTAAAATTAGATGTAAGCGATCGTTTTTTCCCGTTTAAGTTTCAAACATTGGCTCGAAAAAGTGTGTGCAAAGGCTCATTATCGACAATAAAGATAACTTAATAAGCTGTAAAAACAACAAGCAACAGTTTATGGGATTTAAGTATTAGTCTTATTAAAATATACGGTCAGTACAAACATATATTGTAATATATGCTACTAACAATCGTTAAGTATAAACTGTAAGCAAACATCAACAATAACAATAACAGTTCGAGTATAAATATAGGTGAATGGAAAAAGTGAAAATCATTTAATTGTCTTATGAAAATTATGAGCACAATGTTCTGGTATTTTCTTCGTGCTGTAGCATTCTTGTAGTTTGACGAAATCTCGTGACACCACTGGAATGGCACGACAGTAACACATGGGTTTGACTGCAAAACATAACAGAAACGCGCGAGTACAAGTCTAACAAATGACAGTGTTTTAACAAGTTTGTATTTCTCCTAACCATTACTTCGTTACTATGGAAAAAAAAACAATTTTCAAAAACTGTACAGAACAAGAAATTTACGCAGAATTACGACTTCAGTATAACTTGATGTCATGATACAATTAAGTATAAAAATATACTGAAACAATATTGACATAACTTGAAACATCCTTATTATGTACAAATGCATACTGGTACGCCCTACTCTAGATATTTTGAGTTCGACTACTGGATAGATATAGATACACAGAGGTTAGTAAGGAAATGCATTAACAGTTATTTTGCACAACTATCAAATTATAAGTCACATGTTATGTACACTAGCCTGTAGAGATAGTGCAGGACGTTGACGAGTCGGCGTACGGCATAATACCGAAGGCAACCGGTCACAAAAATCCTGCTATGTGATAGGATTGTACTTATATTTTGTATAAGTATATAGATCGCGCGATTTTTTGGTATTTTTATTTGCTGGCGCTAGACTGATGTGGTCGTTTAAAAATGATGTTTTTATGTTTACGGTGACAATTATTTAGTCGGTATTAGATTAATTGGAGGCGGTCGGTATGTCAGTTGAGCAGTCAGTTACATTGCACTTAATGCAAACAAAAACTTTATCATTCATTGACACATCCAATGGTATTTTTATACACGATCTATGATACCAAGAAGGACATCGGTCGCATTGAATCATATTGTCAACGCATTCGGGAAGATTACACAAACAGTAGTTATTTATCCGTTCGCGTTTCACATGAAGCATACTACGTTTACTTAACGTTTTTTGGGTGACCGGAAAAAGAGATATCTCTTCTTCCTCGAAGCAGTGCATCAAGTGCGATCTCATTTTAGAAGAATCAAAAATTATTTCGAATTCCAATTGCTTATTGAGGCAATACTGGGTAGCCAAGGCAATGGCATTAACTCCACAATCAACATTATTGTTTTGTTTCATCACGGTCGGAATTGTGATATCAATGTATTCTTTGTCTTTACCATATAATACTGAAAGTTGTATTTGAAGGCCATGTGGTATTAATCTGTCTCTAGAACGATCGTTACCTAAGCTGTCCAATAGAAATATTTGATTATCATGCAAAATCGACACGACCCAATGGTAATTATGGGTGTAGTGAATTTGGCAAGCAGGCTGTGTTACTGGTTCCATTAATTTTTCCACATTCCAGTGACTCTTATCTTCGGACAACATAGGTACGGATTCAGATAACTGAAGCCCATTTATAACACCCTTTACCTTGCGTCTCAATAAGATATGAGCGGCTTCTATGTGACTTGAATATAATTGATCATTTGATATTAAAGCGTAATTATTTTAGTGCAGTCAGACGCAGTAGCCGCCGAAACGTACACCTACTACGTTTGTTAAGTGAAATGTCTGTGCGCCGTTATTTTGCTAGATTTCGTATAACGTCTTCCTTATGAACTGCATAATGTTACAACTTTGATAAAAACACTCAATTCACCATTATTGTTGAGTTAATCATAACGCTAAAACGGACTAACTAATGTACATGGAGAAAGTAAATAAAAAACATTTTCTGGAGCAAGAAGTTGAAAAACAAAACATTACACATCAATTTTGACTTCCATTGCAACCAAATTTAGGTTCGATGATGACAGCCAGATATTGCTCTCTATTAATTGAATGTTTGAAAAAATCGTTAGACCAGTATCATGCGAAAATGGATCTTATTTAATTGTGGTTCCCTCGTTGAACTTATGTTGTCTGTCGACTTTTAGAATAATGTGTAAGAAATAAATGTATTGCTTCAGATTCACGAGCTTTTTTTTAAGAAATGAAATATGCAAATGTATGTTATATATATTTTTGTCTGTTTCTTAAACGTATCTTATTTATTTGTGACTACGTGCTTATTTTTTTTAAGAAATGAGAGATTCAAATGTGTCTTATTTATCTTTTATCCATGTCTTAAATGTGTTTTATTTATATAAGACTACATTCTATACTGCCAGTGTCATGCGAAAATGGATCTTATTTCTTAATATCCACCTTCACACTTTATTCTTTATTAGCGCCGTCTTCCATTAGGCTATCACTATTTAAAGAACAGATTACTGTGAAATTAATTAAAATGTGCAACGGTGATATTGATCCATTCTCGTTGTTAATTTAAAATGTACACAACAGTTTAGCAATAAATGAAATCAGTTATTTTGGCAGTTCATCCTTTTTTTCCAGTACGGTAGCCAGGTGCCTGTGTATTGAGCTGACAAGATAGGGATCATCACAGCAGGTTGCTAATACACAGTGTAGACTTCCCCTGTTTTATTATTGTATTTGTTATTTACCTGATTGGAATAAATGAGGTGTATTCAATCTGGTCTGCTGGCGTTATGTTCAAGGTCATTTTATGTGAAAAGCTGGGTTTCGGACATAATTTCAATCGTTTTGCTTTTATACACAATTTTTGAAATAATGAATATATTGGCGCGATGAAACATGATTTATAAATCAAGCTGACAGAATAGTTTCAGTTCTTAATTATGTGTACGGTAATTTAATTCCCATCTCTCGCTTAACTTAACGTTCAATGGCACGCGCACTTAATCGGAATTTGACCTTTAATATGATGCAATCCACACAACAAAAATTAGCGGCCAAGCGCAGTATTCTGCGCTCGGCCGCTGACGGTGTATTGTAATATATACAGTTATGATAAGAAACAGTAGCAGACAACAGGCATCTGGTTGATAAGAAGAACTGATATATTTATTGGACGTGAATAACATTGCCAACTAAAAATGTTTTGAAATAATAAATTTGCCCAGAATAATTGTATAACATTATTCATCTAGCGGCCAAGTGCATTAATCTGTTTTACTGTTTAGTAATACCATCATTTTTAAACTGATAACGGAAATAAAGAAATATCGTGTTTTTTTTGTTAAGTGTTAGTGCTTGAATTAATTATTGTATTACATGTGCCGCATTTAAAGATACTACATCCGCACATCAGACCAAGATAGATATATTTGACATAAGACCACACCACAGTGGGGCGTTATGAGAGAAAGTAACGATAAGGCTGATAGGTGACATTGACGCACAGACTGAACAAAGTTCATGATATGTTATGTACGAACGAAAGGCCGCACGAACGTACGGACCGACGGACGAAGGAACGAAGGGACGGACGAACGAAGGAACGGACGGATTAGCGAATTGACGAATGAACAGACGGACGGATTAGGCCGGGTTTCCATGCATCCGTGTCCGCGCTCCGGGTCCGCGTTCCGTGTCCGCGTTCCGTATACGGACACGGAGTATCGTTTCCATGCATCCGCTTATTATTTAAGCCTTTCCGTGTAAAAAGCTCATTCCAAACGTGGTGGTACTTGGATTAGGATGTCGTTATTAGAAGAGCACACATTTTTTATGCTGCGGCAGCACTGCAAGTTAGTAGACGGAAACGCAGACATAGGTACTTGTCACGTGCCATCATAAGAAACCGTCAAAATTACGGTACATACTACCATCTTATTAGAGACTTAGAGCTGAACGATGAAGAGTTTAGGACCTTGGTAAGTTATTAATAATTATTAACAAAATATTTAAATACTGTTATACCCAAGGTATACAAAAATCCTAAATATCTCAATGTTTCATACCGCTATCAGCTAATTTCTCCAACACCACAGTACAGAAAGCCGAAACTAGCTGATAAGCCACTCTGGACAGGCTGAATTAATGACAATTAGCATAGTTAGATTGATAAACATTACTGATTATTCGTATTACAGACTTTAAAACTTGAATGTGAACCCGAATAGACAAAAAAGAACATAAATAGCGACTTCTTACAGCGTTATATCTTGTTTGAAATATATACTGTGTCTTTTGAAAAGCGATTATAGAGTGTAGACGATATATATTCGAATTGTTTGATGCAATGTCTTTGTCTTTGTATTCTTTCTTAGGTTGGTTGTATATTTCAGAGTGATCCCTTACTAAATATATTATTTTTTCACTAATATTTATGCTTGAAAGTCGACCATTCATGTTCACTTCCGTCCGTGTACTGAGTCCGCGTCCGTGAAAAATCGCTCACCGAGCGATTTTTCACGGACGCAAATCGCGGACGAAAAATGCGGACGCGGAACGCGGATACATGGAATCGCTCCAACAGATTTCAACCAGTTCGTTTTTTCGCGGACACGGACACACGGAAACGGAACGCGGACGCGGAGACATGGAAACCCGGCCTTAACGAAGAAGGGACGGACGGACGCATGTATTCAATGCGCTTTCGGTAATTCTTTTGCGCTTTCGGTACCGATACCGAAAGCGCGCGCTTTCGGTTAATCTAGTAACCCCACTTGTCACTCACTCACAGCTTCTTTCGCATATTCAGTCCATCAATCCCATTCTTACAGTAAGTCAATTAGTGAGTTTCCTCCGGCTCAATATTTTCATTAGCCGAATTTACGGTAGATCACATACATTCTTTACATTCTATCAGTCTTATGGCGTTTAATAAAAAAAAGTTATAGCCAAATTATTCAATCAGTGTAACTGTATTTCAATCGCGCACTTGTAAACTCGCACTGTCAGTAAATCGCATGTTCATTCGCGGAGTGAGTCCGTCCCTCAAACATTCTTACAGTCAGTCACTCGCTTACATAAACAGTCGCGCAGTCAGTCGATCACACCGTCGAAAAGTAAATCGCATAGTTAGTCAATCACTCACTGTGAAACTCAAAGAGGATGCAAAAATCAAAATATTCATACTTAAAAATGCAAAAATCCTAAAGTGTGCAACAAATGTCCTTCCTCAGACAACATATCTCAAAATCATGAATTGGCAATAGTAATTGTATAAGTGTATATAGAATGTGATAATATTGTATATGTAATATACATGTTCTTAAACGACAAAGAACTACTTATTTTGTTATAATATAAAACTATATCTGAAACCCCAAAATCATTTAGAAGTTACCTAACAGTAAAATACACATGAATCCCAGTTCGAAAGACCAATTTTGCAATTTTCAATAGCTATGCAGTACATAATTACAACAATAATGTACTTTATTTGGTTCACTATTGGCCCCAATCCTTTGTATTATCCCCGTTCATTGATATCCTGCTGTGGTCACAGAGCAGCGATCATTATCGGTGATCAAAACTAACAGGTGCACAGGAAAAAAATGCATTAACCCAATGGTAGGTCCGTTGAGAGCTTATGAGGATTATACGCATAATGTGGATATGCTGGGGTCTGTCATTTATTGACGCTGTATTTTTCAATGAACGGAGATAATACACAGGATTGATACTTTATTAATTAACTCTTTTTGCTGATATATATATAAAGGCAAATAAAAGCATTTGTAAAGTATATCAACGGACAGGAATATGTTATACATCTCCATTCTGATTTAAATCACACAGCTTTACATTACTTTAATATTTTCATAAAATATTTGATGATATGTAAATCACGTAAGAATGCTTAAAGAATCGATATTACCATTGCGTCTGATCTTCAAATTGTATTTTTGAAAACTGATTAACACGATAAGTTAATAAAGTATGTCCGTCTCTCTTATATTAAATACATTGCAAACAAGTGGTTTTATAACAACAACAACCACAACATCATAAGTGGTATTACATAAATGGAGAATGAAATATCTTTACCAAATATACAATTATAATTACATTTCTATATTTCTTTATTTGCTCATTTTCAAATGAATAATATAATGAGCATTTTATTCCGTGTATTTAAAAAATCGACTTTGGCGTGTAAACGCTTATACAAAAATCTACCAATTTTATTTTAATAGTTTGCTGACTCCTTTATCAAATAATAAATACAATCAACTGAACCAGAGGTATATTTATAGAACAGAACACAATATATTTTAATTTGTTTCACAGGCCACATAAAACAGTACATAAGTTGTAACAGCATTTAGCTCACAAAATTTTATTTCTCAAAACAACAATTACAGAATTATTTAGGGAAGGCGATCAGTGAGTTTACTTTTTGATTTTTGTAGCATTATCAATCAGTATTTTTTTCCATTACGGAATATATCTAAAAACAGACATTTACTATTGTATGCTAGAAGCTTTATTGTAAGCTTCATTGCTGAAATAAATGTTGTTGAATTTGATAGATCTCCTGCTTATTTATCTGTCTTCTTTAAAAACGCTGTGTCTATTTTTGATACATATCGGGTATTAAAATAGTATTAAAATAATACAAGACACTAGATACATATCGTTTAAGGTTGTATCAAAATAAGGTACATGAAAATTACTTTTGCCACAATTATTGGTAATTACTTTTACTATTACACACTAAAGCTTTATATACATATATCAAATGGTAACATTTACGTTTATAATACGTTTAGTACACATAAAGTATTACATTTGCAAATTAGACAGATAAAACATTATTTCTAGTGAACCCTAAAAAACATCAATTATCACTAATTTTACGAGGAGTATAAGAGGTTAACAAGTTACTGGTTCCCCAACGAACCCCAAAGTTTATTTTGGTATTCCATGTTAAGTTTTCATCATTTTTGCTTATTACACTTAATTAACCAGCTGTATATTTTGCGATCATATTATCTAAATTTAATAATTGTAATTTGCCAACAAGTGACGAAAGAGATTATACAGAGATTTGAAAGTTGAATTCATGTCATTTGTATATTAATAAATAATTCTTATTCAATTGAATAGTAAAACAAGCTAACGACCTATCTCTCCTACTTTTTGTCTATGTAAGTGGAAATTAATAACATTGTTTGGCCTAAATACCCATCAGAATTTCTACGAATTGTCGGAATAGTTCTATAATATAGATGTTTGTTTAATTTTATAAAACTTTTTCTATCATAAAGAGTTGTACACATTAGCGTTTAGCAATTTTATGAACTGAATTCGATAAAACGTATAATCGTACTATTTAATCGCTTAAAAGTTTCTCTACGGTTACCTTCCCAAACTTTCGATGGGCGAGTACCCTATTTATAGTATGGGGACCTACGTACGTTCAATCATACTACAATTTTGAAACGGATATTGCAATAGTTTTTAATCACTACACAAGTGCATGTGCATGTATGTATTGTACATAGGAAATGCCATAGCGTGTAAAATAAACTGAATTTGTAGACTTATGACTTAGGTACCACCCCTAATGTTCAGTGTTATCGTACTATTTGCCCTTCCTAGCTGTATAATCATCACTATCATTATCACCGTGATTGATATAATCATCATTATTAGTATTATCATTATCACTATCATAATCCCACCTTTATGTTACCTACCCTATACTGGAGTTTTTTTTATGTAACAACTCTTTTTCACAATATACGATGATTTATCGTATAGACTACTGTTTGTTTGATATTTGTGACATTCTCTTATAAGTAAGCTCACAAGTTATTACAAATTGTTATTGTTTTGTAAACTGTGAACACTAATAAGATACTGTTCTATCAAGTTATTATTTAATTATCTCATTTTTACATAAAAGTTTACACCAAATGCTTAACGTTTTAAAGTAGATACATGAAGAAAAAAATTTACCATTTCGAGTGTGCCCTTATTCAATTAGTTACCATGTTAACTAACAGCTTGCCGATATACTTTGAAAACTTTGAATTATATTTATTATTCCATATGAGCAACAGGAAAATGCACATTCGAAACATTTGAAATAAATATTAGCAAATACATAATGAGCCCTGCTCTGTGAAAATGAGTTTAAATGCATGTGCGTACAGATTCGTCCCAGATTAGTCTGTGGAGTCCGCACAGTCTAATCAGGGACTACACTTTCCGCTTTTATGACATTTTTCGTTTAACGAAAGTCTCTTCTAAGCAAAAGTCGAGTTTATGTGTAAAGCGTCGTCCCTAATTAGCCTGTGCGGACAGCACAATATATTCTAGGACGACACTTTACGCACATGTACATTAAAACCCCTTTTCACAGATCGAGTCTCTAGTATTTTATTCCAACGTTCTAATATTGTTTCATTAAATAAATATATATTGACTGTCGTTTTAAATGTGCGGGGTAAGAACTATACTGCTAAAAATGTTATATTATATTATACATATATCTTATAACATATAGCAAATTATGCTCTAACTGGAATTTAAATTCTCGTAGCTGTTCTGTTGTTTTATAGTCCTAGGTGCTCGGATTCTTACCACATATTTTTTTAAATAAACAAATAAATCATATTGTACGGTCATTACACACTTCCGAACAGACGGCACTTCTCTTTTTGTGTTAAAATTTTATTTTTAGTGGCTGTAAATCTAACCAATTATTTTGTTGACAGATAAATGTTATTGTGTGTGTATACATAATGAGAAGATGTATAAGCAATGTACATCTAACTTATTCCCGTCGGCGAGTAATATATAAAATTAATTTATGTTCTTATTTAAATAATAAATGCAATGATTTACAGTTATCTATACATTTAAACTCTGTTCTTAGATACAAATCGAGTTGTTAAAAAACGACAGCATTTGTAACACATTCTAGATTATCGGCACATCAAACTGATAATTGTTGCGGAAATTGATGGATATTAATTTGCATGGGGTGTCTTAACTCGAATACTATGGAGTCCACCTGCCAGCTCTGCTGACACTTAACTTGTGTATAAAGGGCAAAAAGTGGGAAAAAAAATTTTTGCTATAAAAACACAAGTACTGCAGAGTAAGTATATTCTACACTTCTGCTATGGTGTCGCGCAGGGGGATTGTGGATATTTTTCGAGACCAGTATAGAAAATGTTAACACCTGTTGGAGCCATATGACACGTGTGACCGGATATTAATCATTAAGTTAGATGTTTTGTGTTGTTTTTCTTAGAACATGGATTGTGTGCGTTAATTCTTTTAAAAAAGTGGAAATATATATTAGTTTTCAGCGTTCTCTATATCGTCTGCGTGTCATTTATATAAAAACGCAGAAATACCTACACATTTCCTGTCTTTTTTGTCTATATGAAATTGCAAAGAAAAAAACACCGAAAAATTACACCCGTAACATATTACCCACGGACTTCAACCGGTTTTAAATATTTTCTTTTTGATTAAACTATCGGTACTATGGATAATAATGGATAATAATGCTACTATATTTAATAAAATATCACATTTACAAGTGTTGCGCATCTTAGTGACGTGTAAATAATGATTTAAATCCATTTTATTAAAGCCCGTCTGCATTTTCCTTCTTTGTCCATATCGTATGCAATTTCCTTCTTTGTTCATATCGTATGCAGTTTTCAACGTTATCTATATTGTATGCATAATCCGTAAGCGTTTTAGTGACGGCCCTACTGGGGGTCTCTTTTGCGTTGCTAGCACCCGTAAATACAAAAGATCGCTGCTATCTGTTGAGAACAAAAGAACGTTTTCCAGAAATAACCGCTGTAGTAGCATGAACGAGGTTATGAAACAGGTCATTCGTATTATTATTATAAATTGTTTGTTATATTCGGGTTTAGCGATTATGAAACATTTTTGTTTGTTTTTGTCTATCGTATCGCTGAAGTTATTATTGAACTTATGTTCAACGTTTTATAAATTGAGAATATAAATAAGCGTCAACTTTTCCCCGAATCTCTCAATTTACGATCTGTACTACGTCATTGAGTTGTATGTGAGAGCGTAACCTATTGCGTTGATATAACCCGTAAACTTTCCTTTGTTTATTGACAGGCGCATCTATTAATAGCCTCATATCATGAATGCCAAAACACCCTCGAAAAAAGAACCACGTGACCAAATAGGACGCTAAACGCAAATACCATGCGACTACGACTTTTATTATGTAAGAACGCTCCGCAATTCCTTTGAAGCCGGAGCCTTGTGATTGCTATTACGTAAAAAATTGACCTCTAACTGAAGTAAACAAAGGAAACGCAGCACCCAACTGACCCATTCCTTCTATGTGCGAAGGCAGATTGAATATTACTAATGTATGGTTCGCCTATTATAACACACATTATAATGCGGTAAATATGCGACTAACAAGTAAAAAAACACTATAATTAAACTTTTGTTTTGAATTAAGTTATTTAGAAACCAAAATTCCAAACCTTATTTCAAAACAGCAAGACTACATTTTTAGAGAATATTCTTGTTATATTCAAATGTTTTTTTAACAGTTTCAGCGATAATAAAACATTTATGTTGTCTATCGTATCCCTGTAATGATTGTTGAACTCGTGGTCAACGTATTATTAATTGAGACCTGTGAATATAAACAAGCGTAACCTTATACTAGTGCGTTATTCTCACCCGGACTCCCCTTTGTTGATCGCCAGCCGCAGAGTTATGAATGAGATGAGCGAAAATACTACGTCACGCAAACGCAGCAGAAAGTGGACTATTTTAATCATTCATAAACAATCTCCTCCGCGACACGTACAATACGATCATTGTTTTTTATTCTTTTCTATAAAACACCATTCGAAGCTATTGCATTTAACACGATATTAATATAATGTTTCCATTTGTGAATAATTATAATTGGAGAACTCAAACCTCTTGCATAAATTATACAACTCTTTCTTGCGCGTAGTAAGCGGGAATTGGGTTAATCACACCTAGGCCGTACCGAACTGAATTTTACACTAAGCACTTTAGACGGTCGCTAAAGCGACCATCTAAAAATGCTTCAGTCAATACCCGATTTGTGTGTAAAACATGCCCGAAATACATCGCGGTTGCAATAAATCGTAGTGGGGAAAGAAGGAGGACACTTGAGAGTCACTTGCAGGAGGTGGGGCCTGTTTGTCACATGTCAATATACTAGTCTTTTGTTATCGTTATCAGGCGATCAGTAATTGGCCCCCATTAATGTATCATTATTATGATTAGCGGATTAGTGGGACCGAATAACCGTTAACGAGTGTTTGAAACAGTGAAGCCAGTTGCCAATTGGTCTTATTCATTCATTATCATGGCCACCTAATAACAATCTTACCTTTATCGGCGCAAATTAGAGGAGATGCGAAGATTATTGGTTAAAATTAGTATTAGCAAACTATTTTTTCAATAAAGTTTCAAGAGTTTTGCATCGTAAATATGTGATCACTTTAAGTACAAAATTTGTCTTAAGTTTAAAATTAGGAGTGCATTATAGGACAGTGACATTGCCATTAATGGAAGATAGGTCTACCCGTTCATAAGTCGGGTGTATAAAAATGGTCCGAAAATGTTACATTTTGTGTATGTTCACTCCATAAGTCGTAGACTTATCATAGATAAATGTATTCGTCGTTTTAATGCTTAGGCCGAGTAATTACGGCAAATCGGAACTCAACTTGCGTAAAACATTTGCTAAATTAACCGTAGAACAGGCGGAGTTATGCACGTGCTATTATTTAATTGGACGATTGCCATTAATGCACAAAAATACGATTGGTTCAGCATATTGATTGCTAGACAAGGGAAGCCAATTTTGTCGGTGAGAAATTTGTCGCTTTATGGCGTTAGACAGGAAGCGGCTTTCCTTTGATGACGTCAAACTGTCAATTCACGCTGAGTGCAAATTTTACTAACTCTTTGTTTACAATTCCAGTAAAAACACACTTGCTAACATTAAACTTTGGTTAAAATTATCAAAATAAAGCAGAAGTTAAGTTGACAAATATGATTTAATTAATTCGCGTCAGTTAAATTAAGACTTTTTGCGCTGTAAATCAACGAGTTTTCGAGACAACAACAACTTTAACAACCATTACCGCGGGGATCGATCTACCTCGATTTGTTTTCATGAACGATCTCATAAGTCGAGGCTATAATTTTTATCAATTTTTGAAGGAAAAAAATCTTGACTGCATATTTACGGTATGAATAATCAATTACAGTATAGTCTACAATAGTAATATACATATCCAGCATTTCCTCTTGAGATAAACACAAGTGGTGATGACGCTTACTATAAGCAGACATAATCCTAGCGTTATTGCAACCCATATCAGAGTGGACGTTTTCTTTGCATCTTCCTTGGCTATTACATAAATTACATTTACTAATGAAACTGATTTTAGCAACCAGTCGAAAAGCGATTATCGTTAATTTCGTTTAATATTCACACTATATCTCCACTTCACCTGCTACTAAATTTATTAGCGAGATCACAAAATTGCAGGAAGGAAGATTACTCTTTATTTACATTACATTTTTGTTTAAAAATACTATGATGCTTGCTGATGCCAATGTTACTTTGAAGAGAGTGACATTGCCATTAATGGAAGATACCTCATATATTTGACCAAATATCTAAGTTTCTTTGAAGAAAGGAACTTGTATATTTATTATGGATAAACCATTTGTATTGACCTCGTAGCAATATCATGTACATCATGGTTTTCAGAAATATCAGATGTATTTTGTTTTTAAATAAATAAGTTTACTTGACAGTTGATCTAGAAATATACAACAGTAATTTTTAGACAATGTATGAATTGATTTATTCATATATTTATAACACACAAAGAGTCGTTATCAAACAACAAGTATTCGATACCGAAATCAATCAATCAATCAATCAATCAATCAATCAATCAATCAATCAATCAATCAATCAATCAATCAATCAATCAATCAATCAATCAATCAATCAATCAATCAATCAATCAATCAATCAATCAATCAATCAATCAATCAATCAATCAATCAATCAATCAATCAATCAATCAATCAATCAATCAATCAATCAATCAAAGTAAACATGAAACAACAAAAATTGGAAAACTTAACACAATTCACTGTACATTTTGCCTAAATGATTGATTATACAATAAGCTCACGAGGTAAAAATGTATTTGTGAGTTGTTACTATCAACAAAATAATGGAGATGTGGGCCTACAGATGAATTGGATAATGTTAAGCACAGGAAATAAAGTAAACAGGTAAGTACTATAAAATAATTAATGTCACATGTACATGATGTACATATTGTAAACGGTAAAACAACTACAATGTGCGGGGCACATCAATATGTACATAATATGCATTTGCAGGATATAATGCATTAAGTTATTTAAGATATTCAATAAATAATTTAACACTCAAAATATATATTATAAGCACTAAAACAAGAGCCTAAATAAACTGCCTGTTCTAGAAATCATGTTAACTTTTTTTGTGCTATTCATCACATCATTGTGTCCGAGTTCTTTCCTTTGATTATGCTACAGCATAAAAGCTTCTTTTTTTCTGCCCCTCTAAGTAGCCGGGACCAGCTGGTTGTTCTGGTTCTACTACATCTGCTTGAGCTTCCACCTCTGGAGCAGACAAACATCTTCCAAATTTTCGTTGTCCTAGATGAAGTTGTGCAGAACACAGGAAGCTGTTATAACTTCTGGTGTTTTTTCTTGCGTCAGCATGTCTGAAGACTTCAGCCACCTAAATTTTGATTTTAACAGCAACTCTGGTTGAAGAGTGCGCCTTGTTGTATTGATTGTGGACACGATCTAAATGCCCATTGTCTCTGTATGAAGTAAGAAGGTGTGCTGACAGTGGATAGGCAAAATCTCCAAGGACATGAAATTCGTCTGGCAATTATTCAATTAGTTGCTGAACCGGGCTGTAACCATACACATGTGCATCATGTACAGACCTAGGCCAACCAGTATGTGTCCAAAAACCGCAAGTTTCTATAACACACCACTTGCAGTTGCAGGCATTGGGGAATACCTTCCTGTTAATGAAGGAGGCTCGAAACTCCGATATTGGAGCAGGAATGGGAATGTGGGTTTCGTCTAATGCACCAACAACTCATGGAAACCCACATCGCTCACGGAACCCCCCTGCCAGTGACACCATTTCCCTCCATGCTTCTTGAAATTTGATGAACTTTTCCTTCAAGTTGGAGAGTCTGGCATGTCTGGATAACAGAAGGTGGAGTGTGCCTACAAATGATTGTAAGATCTTAAAACTTTATTGAAGGAAACAAACATTTACATAAAACAACAAGAAGAGAAGGTGTAAGATTCATTTTGGGGAGAATGCATGAATTTAAAGAAATTTATTGAGGGATGTAGCATTCAGATTAATAAAATGCCTTGTGAGATTAAGCCTATATTCAGCTACATCAATATTAATAAAAAAGCTATTAATTTTATTATAGTCATCATATGATACATTACAAAATGATAAAACCAGTAACCTCTAGTTAACAGAAAATAATGAGTGACAGTTGAATTAAGTTAAACTTATAATGCAGATACACTATATACTTCAAATCAAATGGTGAAATGAAACATTTTCAAAACATACCTTTAGCACAGTTTGCCAATTTCAGTGGTTCCACCGCTGGAATTCCAACAAGAAGTTCATCCATCAAGTCGTAGTAACGCCTGTCACATGTCCACGACCACTCTTGGCTATCTTTTTATGCCCCCGGATCGATAGATCGGGGGAATATTGTTTTTGGCCTGTCTGTCTGTCATTCTGTCCCAAAACTTAAATATTACAGTAAAGTTTTGCAATAACTTTTGAAATATTAAACATAGCAATTTCATATTTGGCATGCATGTGTATCTCATGGAGCTTCACATTTTGAGTGGTGAAAGTAAAAGGTCAAGGTCATCCTTCAAGGTCAAAGGTAAAAAAAAGAAAGCAAAAGCGGCGCATTAGGGGGCATTGCGTTTCTGACAAACACATCTCTTGTTTCTGTTATCCTTGTATCTAGAATTTTATTTAAGTACAAGTGATATTACTTGATATAAGTATACATATTAATAATATATCTCATCATGAAAACATAAATTGATCGCCAGAATTTTTAGTCCCCTAACGGTTTCACCGGAGGGCACTTATGGTTTGCGCTCCGCGTGTCAGTCTGTCAGTCTGTCAGTCCGTCACACTTTTCTGGACCCTGCGATAACTTTTTAAGTTCTTAATATTTTTCATGAAACTTGAAACATGGATATATGGCAATACGGACATTATGCACGTCATTTCATTGTGTTCCTACGTCAAAATTTCTGGTTGCCATGGCTACAAATATATAAAAAAAATTCTGAAAATGGTGGAATTTCTGACAATGGTGGAGCCGGTAGGGGACTTATATTGCTTGACAATAGTCTTGTTTTACATTCTTTAATCTTGATATTTAAACATTAACTTTACTTATAGTATACAGCCGTTGTGTACCGGGTTATGTGTCAAGTTCTAACGAAAACACTGAATCTTAATTTTATATTTTAAATATAAGGTGGTATTACATAATTGATTTTTGGGTAAATGATCCATAAAATCACTAGAGAAGAACAGATTTTTATGTGTAATGTATATTAATTTTGTGCATTACATGTATATCCATTTTTTGGGAAAACTTCCAAAATATTCATCAGATGTGTGCCTATAAAAATAATGCTGTTCAATCAATTCTATTGGATTTAAGTGTACCTATTTTTCAGGCTCTTGAATTTCTCACTACACTGATGCCTTGTGACACTGTAGCCCTGTTCATTCATTTTCGTGGCAATCATGTTCCACACTGTCTTCTTACTTAAGGCTGACGAGGCGAATTTCTCCTTATGTGCAACATATAGAGAAATCAACAACAGGACTTCTTAATGCTTCCAGTTGATTCCTAAATGTGCAAATAAACTATGAATACGATAATATCTCAAACTAATACACATTTACTTGAACTTACAGAAGGAAACAAAGCGTGTAAAATCTAAATAGTTCGAAGGGATTTTTTAATGCTCAGGGAAAGGGGCCCTAACCTTCATGCATGGGGGAAAATTACCAGATGAAAACAAACTTGATGGATAATTTTTACATTTTTACGCAAAGTTACTCAAAGGAGAATGACATCTCCAGGTTTAATATAAAGCAGTTTCATTGAGGTGGGGGACATCTACACTGCTGTACATCTATAGAATACAAACGCCCTGTTAAATTTAAAAATACAGAATGGGTAAGTGTTTTTCGTCAGGATTAACTGATGGTGAGGACAAACGTTTTGCTTTAAAATAGTAAACTTTAGTGAATCATTAGTTAATAACCTATTTAGAAGTTGTGCATACCATCCTTTGATTCATCCACCACAGGCATTTCCATGTCACTGGCTGCTTCACTTGTCTCTGCCTGTGACTCGGTATCTGGAAAAAAATGAAATCATTAATCTGATATATATATATATATATATTTCAATAAATCCTGAATAATAATAACCTGGATTTTTCTAACATACAAGATAATACCTTCTTTGCATATAGCTAAAAATATTTTAATTAAAAATGCCTTTAAACAATTATAGAACTGGATTTACTTATACCCTACCCAAATTCAGCAAAATTTATCAGAATTTTTTCTAAGCACGTCCAACTTTTCACATCATATCGAGTTTCCGGGGGTGGTGCTGAAATTTTATGAGAAAAAATACAAGTTATAAACAGTAACAGAATGTATTGCTTACAAGTAAGCAATAGTTTATGATTGCATCAACAGTATTTTTGCCCAGGGGAGGTTGGTTTTTGGTCCCCATTGCTGAGCTTCAGGCCATCGTCTCCTCAAAAAAAGTCGTGCACAGCAGCCGGGTCAAGGCGGTGCCACTATCCTTGCCCTTCCACAGGCATGTGTCCATTTAAAGAACAGAAATCATTACTCCATACCCATGAACAAGTTCAACCTCCTGGCTGTTGTACTGCAAATATATTAACCGCAAATTAATTATTGAGCAAATACTATAAATGCAGCAATAAAGGGTTCTGTGTGTTCATCGGAAGGTAATACCCTAGATAGTGGCGGCTTTTGTGTTGAAACATGCGTTTCAAAAGTTATATTAGGGAAATTTGAGATTCCAAAGCCTAAAATAAAGCTCGGGCCGGAAAAATTTCAGACCTGGTTTATGTAATGACATCATCGGCATCATTACGCTTTTTAGTGGAATGCAGCTATTTTGAATTGTTTCAACATATAAAAAAATGATTTCAAAATTAGTTACAGAATTTGCCAAATTCACTCGTCCGCTCGTAAGTGCAAAATCGTGCAGGTCGAGTGAAAAAAGCTAGATTTAGACCTAGTTTTACAATAAATACATAAGGCACATCTCACGCAGGACGAGCTTTTTTTATAATTTGTTAACCTGTGAGTTATAAGTAACTAACCTGACTTAGGGAGCTGAAAAGTTGTTGGTTGTTATCATTGTCCTCAGTCTCCAGGCATATTGCAGATACCGATGCAGGACGGGAATGATCATGAATGGGTGTGGATGTGCACTGAGGTGCAATGGGTGTTGATATGTGCTGAGGTGCAGGTGTTGAAGTGCGTGATGTGTTGCCCGAAAGGAGAGAGTTTACATGATTTTCCAGAGTGTTAACTCTGTTTAGCAGCATGTTGATGTGTACTGTGTAGCGTAATTGCACATTGTTTGTGGAGAACACACAGTAATAAACAAAGTTCATTTCTGGTTTCATCGCGATTTATTTCTGTTGAATATTTTCTAATACAACGCTTGCTAATGTTCGTGAAATACAATTTAACAGCGCGGCGGCCAATATGGCCGCCACTTCAAGAAAGCGTGACTGCTCTACTCGATTGTCAAACTAGGACTCTAGAATTGTCCTTTTTACAACAAAGCACAGCATTTTAATCCAAGGTACATGGACATAAAATTTAGATATTTCCTATCTCATTCTTGGTTGGTAAACTGTTCTCTTCCCCCGATTTTCTAAACCCACCCCTTTGAATAACCCTTGTTGATTGGATGGATGCTCATGCATCTATCACACGTCACAGCAGAAAAGTGCAATACACAGTTATCACGTTTGACCAATATGTTCGTGATGAACTTGTGCAGATAAAATTCTTTGGGACAGGAGACCTCATTTCATTAAGCATACTCGATCATATAACCAGATGTTCTCTATGGACAAACCACATTGGTAATATGAAACCTAACACTTCTATAATCAATTATGTAAACCCCGATACACATTCAATCTGAACTTGTATCCGTTATGTACCTTGGGAAATTGGAATTACACTTATATAATCAATTATTTAAATTTCGTTATGTATCATATCTGAATTGGGACTTGTTATGTCTGTTATGCATTGGTTTGAAGTAATGTTGACCTACGAGCCAAATTGTTAATCAAGAACTAAGACAAATCAACAGACGTTCCCGATAATTGAACTACACTGGAGAAATGAAACCATACTTCCATAATCAATTTTTCAAACTTCATCCTAACATTGCATATACATATTATTAAAATATCTTCTTATTAATTTCCACCACAAGAATAAACAATATGCATATACCGTTATGTCACAGTACCATGCATTAAGAACAATCCATGGTATCAGGTTACATGTCCTGCGGTTGTGTAAGGGAATTCGCCAGGTACTCGAAAGCACTTCCATTGCCATAGGAATTTCAAAATGTGTTGTCGGGGTTGAATGTATAAGAAAGGGTCCAAACTTCATTTGGGTAGCCGGGCTGTGTTGGAAATGCGTGCTGGTGAGAATTGGTATTTTGACTTTGCGTGTAGTTGGTTGATGAGAAAGAAGCTGCTGGCTGGGGTGTGAATGCTTGTGAATGCATGGTGTACAGTTTAGTTGACACTGAGCTGGGTGATGTAGAAGTTTGAGAAGTATGTTTTTGTGAGATGTCTTTAGCGGAGTCATGTTCAACAGTCAATGGTTGGAAAGACCTATCTTTTGCTGAATTTTTTTTGTTCTGCTTATGAATTGCATCAACTTGCATGTTTTGTAGACGTTTTTTTAGCCATGAGTTTAGATTATTCAAACGAGGTAGCTTTTCCTGTTTCAAATTAGATTTGATTTTGCCTGAGGTGGTGCCTGCATCTTGTTGTTTTCCGTCGCTGCATGAGTGATCTGCAGAAGCCTTTACCTTTTTGGTCGCACCTGCTGACGCCTTGTCTTTTGTTGTTCTTTTTGTTTCTTGGTGTTGGGTCTTCTGAGGAGGTTTGGAGGTCTGAGTAACATTATCTGAAAATATTTGACACATTCAACAATCAGATCAATTTGGACCATTTCCAAAAGTATTAAGAATGAAGCTGTTGCTAGGGGTTTGAGGGACATGAAGTGCCCCTACTTGAAAATTCAGGGGACAATCTAAAAAATGTGGGACATTCCCAATATTTAATCTGATATTCTAAACAACTCACTTTTTGCTTGAATTATAAATTTGTCTGTTCCTTCACTCTCAGAAATAAAAGTTTGAACAGTTGAAACATTTCTTGGACACACAATCCTTCTTTCTGTAAATTGTATATCTTTTCTAAAATAAAAATCCTATATACACTTCAACAGCATCATAACACCATACTCATTATCAAAATTATTGTCAGCATCATTATCATTACAGCATATTCAACATAATCACAATAATCATCATCATTAAAATTATCATCATCATAACACTATAATCATCATTATAACACTGTACATGATGATGATTTGTAACATATCCATTTACAGTTGGATCTGGTAGTCAACTTCCACTTCCCCCAGAGCTGCTGGTGTCCTTGCCTTGCGGCGGAGGAGCTAATTAATTTTTGTGACGTATTCATTACCATTATTGCTGTCGTTGCTCATCGTAGGAAAATACCTAAAGACGTACGATCTGATTGAGCTCTTCCGCCGCAGGCTCAATGGCTGTTTATATTTACTGCCGCCTTTGAAGTGGAGTCTCACGTTGGCGGCAGTAAAGTGTTCCAGATACAGCCTCTGCGTGAATTGGCTCACGAAATTGCCTGCTCCATTCGATGACTGCCTAATCATGCCTACTTTCTCGTCGGAAAGAACAGCATTTGGAGCAATAGCCTCAGTCTCTGGACAAGGAGCTGTAATTTTTGACTCTCCACTATCTGGTTAAGTGAGGACATAGTGGACCCAGTGGAGGGCGGTCACGCAGCCAGGAAGGTTGCATTGGGCAGGGTTGACGTTACTGTTAGTGTACATGTAGGTGTCGGCGCCAAAGACCAGGTAACCGCCATTATAGTTTGGGACACTGAAAGTGGATCTGTCAACAATGACCGCCACTGCGTGGGCGCCTCTCTCATGATATTGTATGCATTGGGAGGTGGTACTGTTTACTGTGGTACTGAAGCCGCCAGTATGCTGCTTAAAACCTGTGCCACAGTACATGCAATGGGAGGCGGGACTACTGCTGGAGTTGCCGGATCCAGATGTTCCGCGATAGCCAATGTCGCTGGCACGCGTCTTATTACATGTGCCACAGTCTTGCAGTCAGGAGTCTTAAAAAATAGAATTAACATAAGTACATGTTTTACCATTATCTTCTACAACACGCCTTAAAAATATACTAACCGCCTTATGAGGACGACAGAACTATTGCAAAAAAGACAACCAGTGCACAAGTAAGTACATGTATGAAGATTCCCAATGAGACTTATTGAAAAATGGCATTATTTCAGCATATAAGTTGTGTATATTTGTCGATCATAATTGCTTTTGTGATAATAAAACATAATTATATAAACATGTATTGAACGAGGAACCGAATGTATCAACCGTTTGCCGGACTAGCAGCAAATGATGCCTTACGAGAATACTAATCATTGACAAGCTTTGTATGTTTGAGTAATAATGTTTTTATACTCAATCACATATCGGTTTTGTTTCTACGCACTTTTTTGAAAGTCGACAAATTGACTGCCAAAATATACTTGATATGATAAATGCGTTTTTCTTAACATAATTACCTTCTGTCTTTTGGGGAAATGAGCTTGGTCAGCTGTTGTTGCGGGCGGTTCATTTCGTTTTTTAACTGTCTACCTGAAAGTCCAACTGTTTCTTTTTCAATTCTCTTCGCTACAACCCTCAGCAATTATCACTGTGTTAAGCTTTAGGGAACATGCAAAATGACAATTATTGTATGTGTTAGCAAATCGATAACATTATGGCATTCTTGATTTTTTGGGATTACTTATGTGCGTTCCAAAAAACATACAATTGTTATTTTAACAAATAAAGATCTTGTTTGGAAATCAGGATTTCGACATTCAGCAGTAGGGTGTTTACTTTCATATTGGCATACATTTTAGCGATCTAATGTGATTGTCAATAATGTTGACATGAGATAATAAGTTGAAATTTAAATTTAGTAGTCACCGGGAATCGTTCTATTGCGATGTTTCGCGGTGATTCTACAGCTGATCTTTATTGCCAGATGGTCGCAGTGAGGTAATGGCAGAACAAATGCGAATCACCCGTACAGTGTTTTCGTGGCGAATCACCGCGATTTACCACGTTTGCCGTAAGGCGATGATGTGAGTTTTAGGAAAAAAATGCGGTTCGCATAGTGTATATAAGGCATTTCGAATTCATGTAATTGTTATTATTCATTATTATTCATGCAAATTATATTCTAAGCTTGCTGTAGTCGAAAAATAAATTATTGTGAACATTTCAAATTCTTATATTTGTTGAAATTTGAGTTGAATAAACAATTATTATGTATCAATCCAATGTAGCTGTTGCTGCAAATAAGAGCTATTTAACTTGTCGTCGATATACTTCTTAAAACATGTTTAATTACGATTCAAACATTAGAAGGCCTTGATCTAGTGCAGATTTGATATTGGAGATTAACAACTCTTATTTTAAAGTAAAAAGTTGTCTTTCTTGATCTGCAGCCTCTGTGATCAGCTTCACTCTTAGTTCATGCAACTGTTTTTTTTCTGCTGTTGCCTCTGCAACAGCAGGTCCAATTCAGCCTGTGCATGGCGTGTTTCAAGCTCCAGTAGTTTTTCTTCATAACACCTCTTCCTCTTTTTCACCGATTCTGGAAGTAAATTATACATTGACATATTCAAATGTGCTTTAGAATTGAAATCCTTCTTCAATTCATCCATGTTTACATGTATGTTTTTGCAACTGATTTATGCCAGTGATGATTTGAACAATTTATATGCAAAACAGTACCTTCATACATCAGTGAAGTTGAAAATGACTCAGTTCTTAAAGTTTTAATCATTCTTTCAGATATGTGCATGTTTTTTATCCTATAATTACCAGACGAAAACCAATAGAATAACAAGCGAGGGTATAAATATGAGCTCTATGCTGTTAACATTTTAAGATCATGGTTTTCGGATCTCTATTTTTAGAACACTATATGTTTCAATATGACGTCAAAGCAAAAGATGATGTTTGAAGTAAACAAGCAACGCAGAGCCAAATTGGGAAACCAGCACTATTTCTTTGAATTTTTAAGTATTTTTACTCTTTTTGAATGATAAACGACCACAAAATAATCAGAGTCTGTCTTGCACGCAGTACACCAGTACGAGTTTTTATTGCCTTTTTTCAATTTGTTCTATCTCATTTTAGTCCTTTGCATTCATAATGAATCCAATGAGCTCCCTGATTACATAAAACACTGTCCTTTACACATTCCCTGTTACTTTTTGGGCAGACAGTGATTTGTATTCCAGCCGTTTCAGTAGTCATTTGAAAGGCTGCACTACGAGTACTACCACTCTAATCACAAGTTTTTCTGTTACCTTTTTCACGACTGGCAGATCATTAGTTATTACACTACCTGGTTTGCTATTGATAGTACTATCTGAGTCTTTCGATTAAACCTTCGTTTGATTGACGCATGCGTTTGTTCTGCGCGTGACCCTAGTTCCATATGGAGCTGCATTGCTTTTCGAGTTACTGTCATTTTCGCAGCTTGTGGGTTTGTTACCACCTTCACTGATAAAGTCAGAAAATGATTGAATAAAAAGATTTTTCAAGGAACCCAAATCTATCTTATTATATGTACAGAATAATTGCCTTCAATGAGTTTATGAATTTCAGGCATGTAAACATCAAGAAATTCAAAATTGTTCTTACCATTTAACACCAACCTACATGTAGTTGGATGCACATTCATGGTATACGAATCACCGTTTGCGTTCGCAACTTTATAGACTTCTTTTGTGAAATAACCTGCGTTTTTACCGAGTGATTCCTTTACTGAAACTGTCCCACTGTCAGCAAGGTAACTTGCAAAATAGTCTGAGGGCCTTGTTTATTAGATTAAATGACACTGCATCGGTGGTAAAGACAATGTTGCCTTTACTGAAAGAGTATTCAACTATCTGAGGGAGTTTTGGCAGCCTTTTGCTGCTTCTTGTAAAATTTATCAATATTCAAGTCATAGTACTATCATCAATATATATATACAACAATGTTCAACTTAAGCAGATTTAATAGATACAAAATCATGTATTCTTAGTAAACACTTATTATAAAAGAACGCAAATCTGCCAAACTATCTGAGGGCATTTTGGCAGCCTTTAGCTGCTTCTTGTAAAATTTATCAATATTCAAGTCATAGTTATCAATATATATATACAACAATGCTCAACTTTAGCAGATTAAATAGATACAAAAACATGTTTTCGTAGTAAATTTAAATTGCCAATTTATCAATATACACCTGTTACCTCAGTTTTTAAACACAACTCTGTCATTGATGGATTAAGTATCAGTTTTTTTAACACAACTCTGGCATTGACAGATTATGTATCAGTTATCAAACTGAGAGCATTAGGCAACAAAGTGTGGCAGTAACTTGTTGAACCATATGTGTAACAGCTTTGGCAACATGACACTGTTAAAAAAGTGTTGGTCCCTTTCAACACAAATTTCCATAATGTCATCTGGGGGAACAAACACAACCTGATCACATGTTTGAATTCCACAAATATTCAACTGTCCTTGAATCTGGTAGTAATCGTTATTTTTTTCATGTAGCTTGACTCTTTCAATGTCTTTCTTCAAATAGAATGATGTATTATTGATCTGTTTCTGGATCGAAGATTATCGGTCAAATAAACTATACGGACAGTTCACTTATAACAACTTAATGTCCCTATCTTCTGTAAGCAGTCTTCGGTCATGACTTGCGCCAAGAAATGGAATGTTTGGATTAACTACCAGACCTACAGCACTGTCAGTAACATTTGGCTGCTGTGCATTTTTCGCAAACGCAACATTCGCGAACATTATTTCATGTTTTACACTGCGACTTGTGAAGTGCACCTTTTTTTGGTTAAATTATGTTTTACACGGATCAGTTGTTGACTTCATTCGACAAAATGTTCCAAATGTAGACGATGTAATTCTGTACTCCCGTTATGAAAAACACTTTTTGCTTTGCATCCATGTTTGTTTTTCAATGTTTTTAGACTTCTTAATGTCACAGTTGATAAGTCCTTCAAAGAGTGTCTTCTCATTTTCACTGAAATCATGGCAAGTTTTGCTGTAGGTAGTTTCTTCTAATCGTTCAAAGAGCATGTCATTTAAGTCACTTGCATTACTTTGCGCTTTTGGTAACACTGGCTCACAGTTGTTGCTTTGTAATGTTTCAATAACTGGCAATTTCATACCACTAGTGTCATAAAATTTAACAAGTTTTTCTATTTTTGTACTTAATACACCTTTGCGAAGTGCGGTACAGGCTTGTTATATTTGACGGTAGAACACAATTCTTTCTTAGCCACTTTGAAAGGGTCATGCTTCACAAAGTTAAAATCACTGAACATAAGTGGTTCATCAGAAATAGGTTTTCATACATGCCACATGTGTAACTTATCGGTACACGTTTGGATATCTGGAAATTTCTTCACTCCTTGTCTATGGATGTCAATTATCAAGTACACAGTCAGTGGCCACAACATGTTTACATTGTCCATCATTACCAGCAGGACAGGTGCATATTGCCCACTTCATAGAGGTACCACTGTATTTCAAACACAAATGGACATGGTAGTCCTTACCCTTTATAAAAGGGACAGCAACACCCTTAAAAAATATATATTCCGGATTTAGATTTCACACAACTTAGTTTTGACACTTTGCCTTCTTAAAAAAGGTTGTATCCTTCAATTCTATGTCGTGTTGTCTTGACTTTTTCATCCAAGACCTTCTCGTTGATATCGGTGACATGGCAATCTTGACCCCAGCCGTTTTTTGGAGCAATTCGTCCTTGGAAAGCCAGAAAACCTATAATAATTTTTTTAACTAATTAAAGTACGTTGTTCAATTTAAATGCTTACAGCGACTTTGTATAAGTTGCAGGTAAATAATTTGATGATAGAATCTATATATAACAGAATTTGGATCCTGCAAAGACTGCATTTTGAATGTTGAACAAAACGAGTTACAACTTTTTCAGTATTAGTTTTTGCTTTGTACGGCTCATTTGCACAAGAAGTTGCTAAGTGAATGAAATATGAGCAGTGCTACGTGAAAAACCAACAATGAATGTTTGGATTCACACTGTCTCATCAAGATTCACATTATCATAAACATACATAAAATTAATATACATTGTTGGCTTTCACATAACGAGACTCATATTGATGTTGTACCAACTATCTGAGCGAAAGTGACCAGATTTTGACTATATAGCTATAGGTATATGATTCTATAATATGTACAACTAATAATACTGCCTGTTTTTATGCCCCCGAATGAGTGCATAAAGTGACCGAACTGTCCGTCCATCTGTCAGTCTGTCTGTCACACTTTGCGTTTAAGTTTCGAAAAATGCTCATAACTTCTATGTCGCTCCGGATAGCAGCTTGATATTTGGCATGCATGTGTATGTCATGGAGCTAAACATTTTGAGTTATACACACATGCTACATGTCTAATCTGAGTTATCAATATGCTTTTACTGTTTATATTGTTTATTTGAAAAGGAAATGTTGCAAGGAGGAGCCCCGTTTAATAATATTTCAGTGTCTTCAGTTTCAATCTCATTGCTGTTGGAAGCTCATTCATTTCTCAATCTTTGTACTATCTGAATTTCCTCAGCAAGAATAGTGCTCAGTTCTGATATATTATCACTTTTGAAGTACTTGTTTTTTTGAGGGAGATCAAGGTCAAAAAATGATAATGTGTTTTTGCAATTGATCATACAAGAGCACTTTGTTGTGTAGATTCAAAGTATATGACAAAGTATTAGTTTCTTCATGCTCAATCCAGTATATATATTGAACAAAATACCCTTTCATATCTTCCTTAGGCCAACATTTTTATGCTCCCCTAAATTTTTTTTCGGGAAGCATATAGTCGCCGCTTCGTCAGTCTGTCCGTGTGTCCGTGTTTCTGTGAGTCCGTCCTTGCACAATTTTTGTCCGGGCTATTTCTCAGCAACTTATGACCGGAATGCAATGAAACTTTATGGGAAGCTTCACTACCATAAGGAGATGTGCATATTATCAGCGGATTCTGGTCGGATGATTTTTCACAGAGTTATGGCCCTTTGAAATTTTCCATTAACTGTACATATAGTGCAATTCTTGTCCGGGCTATTTCTCCGCAATTAATGACCGGAATTCAATAAAACTTTATGGGAAGCTTCACTACCAAAAAAGATGTGCATATTATAAGCGGGTTTTGGTGGTTGATTTTTCACAGAGTAATGGCCCTTTGAAATTTTCCATTAACTTAACATATAGTGCAATTCTTGTCCCGGCTATTTCTCAGCAACTAATGACCGGAATTCAATTAAACTTAATGGGAAGCTTCACTACCAAGAGGAGTTGTGCATGTTATCAGCGGGTTCTGGTTGGATGATTTTTCACAGAGTTATGGCCCTTTGAAATTTTTCCGTTAACTGTTCATATAGTGCAATTCTTGTCCGGGCTATTTCTCAGCAACTAATGACCGCAATTCAATGAAACTTTATGGGAAACTTCACTAACAAATGGAGATGTGCATATTATCAGCGGGTTCTGGTCGGATGATTTGTCACAGAGTTATGGCCCTTTGAAATTTTCTATCAACTGTACATACAGCGCAATTCTTGTCCGGGCTATTTCTCAGCTACTAATGACCGGAATTCAATGAAACTTTATGGGAGGCTGCTCTACCAAGAGGAGCTGTGCATATTATCAGCGGGTTCTGGTCGGATGATTTTTCACAGATGGCCCTTTTGAAATTTTATATAAAAATTATTGTCCCCCCAACTACTGTGCCCTCAAGACGTATCCTTTTATCTGAATATATAGTGCAATAGTGTGACAAAAAAAACACCTTTGGGGAGCATCACCATTCTCCAATGGTTTCTTGTTTATTTTCTGTTTTACGGGAGATTTAAACAAGAAATATCTTTAAAAAAAATATATACAGCGTTGTTAACAGGCCTTCCAGCATTCCTACTTTTTCCTACTTTATTAAAAGCTTGCTACTTTTTCCTATTTTTTGCTAAAAAAACTCCTACTATTCCTATTTTTTGGAAAATAAAGTCTGCAAAAATAAAATAAAATATGAACTTTTTGCTAGTTACATTGCAGAAAATTAACAAAAGATGTCAAACTGGCTGGTTAATGTTTTTAAAAGATGTGGCAAACATGTCCCTCCCCATGTGCATCATCTCTCAGGTATTTAAAATCTTTTTTGGCTGAACTCCTAGAGCATAGAATCATCACAATTCTATACATGTATAAACCATATGATGCCATGCTGAGGGTATTTTTGGTTATTTTCAAATGTTTTCATTTCCAAATAGGTATGTATCAAATATTAGAGATGTGATTTCTTTGATATCCAGTTATAGAAATACACAATCATTTGAAAGTAACCAAAACTATTTGCAAAGGTATTACCAGCTTAAGGAAAATACTATTCCAATTTTATAGCTGCAGCTTTGCATTTCTTTTGCTGTCACTATTTACTTGCTTAGGAACCTCATTTTCACTGGCATACATGTATGATTTTGATTTTATGTTTGTTAAAGAATATAAAAATAGCCATTTGAATAGTAACAGTAAAAGAATTTCATTCTACTAACATACAATGGCTTTGAAAAAGTTGCTTTTTATTTGCAGATCATAGATGTAGTTGCTTTCCACATGATATAACCGCATGATATAAACTAGCTATGCCAGGTGGAAAAACTAAATTCAACAGGTCTTGGCTTGTGAAGCTTGACGATAATGGAAATAGCATTGGTGACTGGCTTGTACAGGATTCCTCAAATGAATTTTCTGCATACTGCATAAAAAGGTGACAGAGTCAATTGAAACATGCAAAGATAAAAGAGATGAAATAGCAAGAAAGAGAAAGAGGATGATAGATGACTGCATATCAAAGCAAGATACTGCCTTGGATAAGGGCCAATATAATAGTTTGAATGGGCTTATTGTGCTTGCTTTGTTGATGTTTGTTAATATACAGCTGCTTGCTTCTGGAGTTCACAAATACATATATAAGTATGCATGTGGTTGTGTATTCATATGCTTCTTGTGTTTTGAATCGGTAACTTTACCATTTTTTAATAACAAACATTCTCTTGTGTTTAACAATTTCCATTTTATACAACATGTGTACTGTATAGATCTGCATTAGCAATAGTGCTCTTATAATTGTAAATCATCTGGCTTACTAACTCACTGTACTGAATATAGTCCTTTACATGTAGCTTGTAACCACATACTAATTTACCATTAACATGCTTGTAAATGCTATACTAGCATGGTTATGATATGTTTGTTAATTTAAGAATAAAAAAAAAGTTCCAGGCTGATGGAAGATGACCACACAGTTCAGCAACAGAAACTGGCCAGCATTGGTATACAAGAATAGTCCACATGGCATAAAGAATAGTAGGGTTTTGCATTTAGAACGCCTCCTCGGTGAAGTTATTTGCAATGATTAATGAACAATTTAACTGAAAATATTCCTACTTTTCCTACTTTTTTGGAAAAAATATTCCTTCTATTTCCTACTTTTCTGTCAGAAAACCTCCTACTTTTTTCCTACTTTTTTGTGAGTGGCTGCTGGGAGGCCTGCATTGATTGTGGTTGGAGTTTATGAAAGGTAAAGAGTTCAATGAATGAGATCAATGATAGCGAATCTCTTTTTCTGTGCAGTTATTAGCGGGTGTTACGCGGAGTTTTTGCGGCTTATTTTACATTATTACATATTGCTGGACATAAACCTATAGATACAAAACAGAAAATCAAAAGAATAATGGAAGTGAAATTAAAACATATGAGTCAACCGGACACACTAGAAGTATCCGTACATATTTAAAATATTTATTCGCGCGTTCTTCGAACAAACCTGTTTTAGTGGTTTGTCGGGCATTGCTATTTGATTCGAGTATTAACAGTATCGAGATTCATCGCGCTCATGCTTAAAACATTAGTCAATATGATGGAATAATTCTTGTTAAATTAATTAAAAATAATATTTATCATGGTATTGTTGAAAACACATTAAGAATCTATTACTGGAATTTTCTTTAGACCAGAAAGATGTTAAATGAAGATATCCAGCGACATATACCTTAGTTATATCGCTGGATATCTTCATTTAACATCTTTCTGGTCTAAAGAAAATTCCAGTTCACCTAGTTCACGCTATAGCGTCATTATTATATAACGATTATTTTACTGGCCGCGAACTCCGGTCAGCACATAAGGTAGTCGTGAAGACGCAGCGATGACCTGTATATAAACTCTGACAGTCACACACACTAACTGCGAACTGACGAAGGTGTAGAATCTACGCACAAATTGTATTGATGTGAAGAGTTGAGTGTAAAACTGTTCTATCAATCATGCCTTTTCATAAGAGATAAAATTGTTTCATGCTGAACATGCAGTAAAACAATATTAGAAAGACGCGGCCATGTTTCCAATGTTCTGGTGGTATTCTCAAATCAGCCAATGGACTAAATGAAGTGTATTCATTCGTGGGTAGCTGCGGACATTTTTATGAATGTAACCTAAAGGTCACCTAAGGTCAAAAGTGACGTTAAAAAGCTACGCGAAAAAAATGAGTCTGGGGGATAAATAAAAATAAAAATAAAAGCATGAAAAGTGAGCAGTCGACCAAAAAAATCAAACTAAAACTGTCTAAACCGATTTTTTTTTATTTTTGAAAATTTTAAATCTCGGCCAATTTAACCTTATATAAAACACTAAGGTAAATGCAAGTATATTATCTCATTACACCGTTGAGGAAGCTTTTTTATGCTCCCCATATATATATGGGGAGCATATAGTTGCCAGTTTGTCCTTCCGCACTTCTGTACTTCCGTACGAACTAAATTCTTGTCCGGAGCATAACTCTAAAACTACTGAAGGGATTCACTTGAAACTTAAAATATAGACGGATGGCAACTAGGAGAAGTGCAGTGACCAAGAACCATAACTCTATCTACCTAAGTTTTTGAATTATCTCCCCTTTTATATAATTTCAAAGTAAATTTTTGTCCGGAGAATAACTTTTAATCTACTGAAGGGATTTACTTGAAACTTGAAATATAAACAGATGGCAACTAGGAGAAGTGCAGTGACTAAGAACCAAAGCTCTATCTACCGGTACCTTAGTTTTTGAATTATCTCCCCTTTTATATAAATTCAAAGTAAATTTTTGTCCAGAGCATAACTCTAAATCTACTAAAGGGATGTACTTGACATTTGAAATATGAACAGATGGCAAGTAGGAGAAGTGCAGTGACTAAGAACCATAACTCTATCTACCTTACTTTTTGAATTATCTCCCTTTATTTAATATCAAAGTAAATTTTTGTCCGGAGCATAGCTCTAAATCTACTATAGGGATTTACTTGAAACTTGAAATGTAAACAGATGGCAAGTAGGGGAAGTGCAATGACTAAGAACCATTACTCTATCTACCTAAGGTCACTGGGGTCAAGGTCAAGGCCACCAAAGCTAATAATAGATTTTCTTTTACACTTTTGTTACAGTTTCTCATAGCGCCTTCAATACTTTACCGATCTCTTTCATATTTTGCATGTAGGTACCTTGCATGGACCTCTACCTTTTGATGACTTTTGAGGTCACTGGGGTCAAGGTCACCAAGGCTAATAATAGATATTTCCGTCACATTTTTGTTACAGTTTTTCATAGCACCTTCAATACTTTACCGATCTCTTTCGTATTTTGGATGTAGGTACCTTGCATGGATCTCTACCTTTTGATGACGTTTGAGGTCTTTGGAGTCAAGGTCACTAAAGCTAATAATAGATTTTCCTTCACACTTTTGTTACAGTTTCTTATAGCGCCTTCAATATTTGACCGATATATGATATATTTGGCATGTAGGTACCTTGCATGGACCTCTACCTTTTGATGAGGTTTGAGGTCACTGGGGTCAAAGTCAATGTCACTGAGGCTAATATTAGATTTTCTCAAAGTCTCACTTTTTTCCACATAATTAACCCATATATCGACAGAGCATCATTGGGGAGCATCCATCAGTTTTACTGTATAATAATAGTAGACATACGTTTATATATATATATATATATAGGTAAAAGCACCTTTTGCATGTATATTACTTTAATAGAGACTTAACACGCAAGGTGTGTAGTGTAGTAAAGTGTAGTAGTGGTGATGTTGTTGTACTTCTAACACTAGATTTCCTACATGTAGCACCTCGACAATCCCAAGCCTGCAACGCGATTTTTAAAAATGCTGGTTTGCTGTGGCATACATCTCATCTATAATTAAAGTGTTTTTTTTACTTTGAATGATGTTCATTGTTTAAAAATTATATTTTAATATGCAGTTAAGCATCACAACATAAGTTTCAATTTAGAAAATACCATGCCACAGGCCAATTAAAGATTTAAATTTTATGAAAAGTTCACCAATGAACTGTTTATATGGTAAACAATAACATATAACTTGGTAAGCAATACAAATAATCTAAAGCTATTTGACAAACAGGATCATACAATTTTCAAACGTAAACAAACATAAAGATAGGACAGGGCACATGTTTTTTGCAACTTCTGAGTTACACAGACAGTTTTTGTTGTTTTTTTACTTCGGATCGGGACAGGTAGCTTGTCTACTGAGGTCTGATTTAAAAAACAGCCCTATTTCCTAATAAAGGTACCATTGTCGGGCGATACTGAGTCCAGGTTCTTTAATTCGAGCTGGGCAAGACTGGCTAGACATTGATGGTAAGAGGCCAGCACTCTTTAACAAACAGTGAGTTTCAACTGTAGATTTGTCACGTGTTTTACAAAATACCCAGCCTGGTTTACCAGCATCAATGAGAAAATGTTGGTACTTTGAAATGTTCTTCAAGGGTTTGAACAACTGGGCAAGAAAAGTTTTCCAAATTGCAGAAGTGCACAGGCTTCTCCAAATCTCCAACCATGTGCGGCACATTTTGTCCAGCCCTTGAGGAGGTGGATAAAGTCTCAGCAACTGCCTCGATGGTCTCTGCATCGCAAAGTCTGGAAAAGTGTGAGGTATGAACATAGGTTAAATATTGCAGAGCCTTATTTTCTTCTTAGATAATGGCCGTTTTTCACAAAATTGATAAGCTTGTGACTCATATGTTCACAATTTAAAGAATTTCCCAACTCAAATTGTTACAATTTTAAAAGTTCGCGTTTCCTTTGTTCAAAATTTTGAACTTTGAAACTATTTTTTTCACAATTCAGAACAGTTCCCAAGTCACTTTTGACACAAAATGAGGGGCCAAAGGGCACTTAACAAAGATGGGTAAAAGTCTTTGTATTAAAAACATTTTTTATGAATACCGGAAGTAATAATTTTGCCATTGCTCATTGCAATATGTATACTAACATTATCACCATCATCGAGTATCTCTCTTGAGTGTGCTGCCCTAATTGAAAATGTAACGAATATTAACATATCATTTTCACAATATGTAAAAAAATCTAATAAAACTTAAACACAAATATAATGTCTTTATTAACCCCTTTTTACTTGTTTACCAAGCAAACAGCACTCCCAAACATTTTTAATATCAAAGATTCCATTAATATGAAATCTATTTTAACATTAGTATATGCAAATAGGGATTGATTTGAATTTTTTGTCCAAAATTGTATCCTTTAAGATGCAAAAAGGGTACCAAGTTTTCATGCAATAACATTGTATGCATAAGTAAAAGTTCTTACCAACAATAACTCTCCACAATTCATACAAAAGTACACAGTTGTTGTTATTTTGTCCAGCACAGTCGTTAAAGTGGAAAACTGCCTCTTCCTCCCCTAGGCCATAGTGGTGAAGGTAGTGGTGCACATAGCTAACAACAGTGTTTTCGCCTGATTCACCCTCATTCGCCAAGTTAAACACCTGTTTTCCCGCAAAAGAACAAGAACTGAAAATAAGAGCAAACTGACTATAATTTTGATTTGATACAGAAATATGTATTGTTTCTGAACAGTCTGCCTCATAGTTGATGTCTTCATCAGAATCTAAAGAAAACACATTTTCATTTAGTTCTAAAACATCGCTTGTAATATTATCACTTATATTCTTGGTGATCTGTTTTGAAAATAAAGTATGTCAACCAAATTCAAATCTTCAATAAAAATATCATCCTGGCCCCGGGAGATTTCATATGGGATCGTGTTTGCTGAATTTTCTTGTGACATATTAACAATTTAAATAAGTGCGCGATTGCATGTGTGTAACCAACAACAAAGTTTTCGTAGCGAAGTATTTTACTTCCGGGTTAACAGTTTAATTTGCAATGTTCTCTAAACAGGACACTTGTTTACCAAAATTAATGATTGTCAAGTTTATTAAAAAATCTTACCTGATTTTAACTACGATCTTTCAATTGAAGAAATAATTTTCAGGATTGATTGACAATTTATTCCAAATAAACTCGCAAACAAATGGTGAACAATGTCAATGCGAAATTACGACACGCCATTTTTAGTAGAGGTCGCTCAACAAAGCAACGGTTATTTTCAACCAATTAAAAAAATATGAGTGAACGTTGTCGATCACAGCTCGGGGGAATTTAATTCTTCGAAAATATGTATATATCTCAAGTTTCAATAGGTTTTTCAGAATATAATTAAAATTTTATTTCCATTTTAATAATGCCACGCTTCAATCACGCGTAGCTCAAAATAACGTCAACCGCGTTTGTATCGATTTCTGCTGACGTCACAAATGGAGTTAAAATAATATGTTTAATTTGTTTACCTTTCAATATCTTTCACTTGATATTCTCAGTTCAATGCTATTTCAGTAAACTGTACAGAGTGACAAACATAATAAAGCAGAATATGCATATGAATCTGATTATACACAGATCCACTAACATATAAATCAAATCATGTTTGTATCTTTCCATTTTTGAACGATATTCATCTTAAATGCTTTAACTTTGTGAGTAGACTGAGCTCCAATTTTCCAACACTGGTTTCCCTGATGCATATTTCTTATAAATATGTGTTTTTTTTTATATCTCAAACATAGAATTTTGCGTTAAATGACACAGGCATTAAATTATTACCTAATAACAATATGATATTCGTTGTTTATTTGAAGGTTATTCATCATTTCCGCCGTTAATCGCAAATTTCTCGTTTGCTTGCCGCCATCTTGGACGTGTGTACAATCAGGCCTTCTCAATTGGGATACATTGACTATCGTCGGTATCCTCCGCAATATATAGAGAGAAGCGTGGATAGCAACGTAAAATCGTATTCGACTACATTAGCGAACAATACGTAAGTCAGTTGTCGTTCCGCGACGACTCGACAAGCTCGATCGGCATTCGTTCTTGGCTAATGGCAATTGTTTTCAATAAAAACCACCAATGAAAAAGCCGATACTAAGCAAGCGTCAGGTAAATTCCATGTTTTATCCGGGCATTTCAGGGAATAGGTAAAAATCGTTGACAAATTTTATTTTTCAACGTTATGAAATTGCACCGTCGGCAGGAAAAATAAAAATAAAATTAAGGTTATTGAATTTTATTTTTCATTTTGGCAAAAATTAGAGTGGGCGGTCCTGTAAAACAGAACATAAAAAAATGTTGGCCTCATTCTCAACTCTTACTTTGACATCGTATGTACTTTTAATATACTTGTAATACACTTTACACGCTGTAAAAATATAAAATAAATGTGCATATATTATACTCAGACATTCAACGTTGTCTTTTTCCAAGCGAGTATCATCCGTTGTCAAGTCTAAGGCGTGTGAATGAGTGCAATGAAACACTACGGAGCATTAACCAAAGATGTGCAATATCTATTTGGAATTACATGATCTGGGGTATAGGCTATATATATGTACAAAGTTTGCTTAGATTTGCTACAATGTTGTTCTTTTAGCGATTTTTAAACTTTGTAAAATTTAAGGGGTGCTTGTAACTCATACAACACACCTCGGGGTAAAAAAACAACGCACGTGTAATATCCATTTGGTATTATATTTTTCGATTGCATGGAATGTGCAAAGTCTATTTGGAATTACATGGGCAGCGTGTGTAGGTAATTAGGCGTGTGATTGAGTAAAATAATTTATTTATGATCAGAAACAACATTAATAGCACTAATAGCACATGCGATATCTTTTTAAACGTGCATTTTGCGATAATACGGAATGTGCAAAATCTATTTGGAATTACATGACATGGACGTAAACGGGCTTATTATGTGTATAAATTCTACTACATTTTGCAACGTTGTCTTGCAAAGCTTAAGGAGTCTGAAGGAGTTATAAAATGCACTTGGCAGCAGAAGCAACACATACGACATGTCGATTTGGAGATAAAGTAGCTGAATCAGAATACTAGACTGGATATTTAATTGTTCTGCAATAAGCACTCTTTTACTACATACAAGTACAACACAGTGTAATGTTTCAGGACAATACAGAAACATATACTAAATGGATCTGCAATGAAAACTCTTTGCTATTATAGCCTATCAAGTGTTTCAGAACAATAAAAAACTGAATAATATATATTTTAGTTCATCTACAGGGCATATACCTTTTGCGATCTTTGAATCTAGAAACATCTGTTTAAGTGTCGGGCACAACTTTTTCACTGTGATAATTGGCAAGTTCAAGTCGGCCATTAGTCCACACATAAATACCTCTGCTTTTGTTACTAAATCTATAGAATTGGTTGGATGCGTTACAAAACTCTCTATTGACTTGTTTTTTGTTCAAAAAGTCCTGATGATTTTTACTTTGGACGTGTCTCTTGCAAATGTTTAGTCCTCCATGGGCACATGAAAAATCGCAGCAACAGATATTGCAAAGCACAAAGCATTCTCCTTTATCAGAACGAGTGAGGGATGAATACGTTTCTGTGTAGGTTGTCTAAAACTTTTGATTATTCTTTTTCTTTTTACAGTTATCAATAACTTCATCGTCTTCCAAATTCAATTTTTTGCTTGGAGTTGGAGGACGACATTCATCTGGTATTGATCGCTATCAGATGTAATAAGCGCCTATTGACAATGCTGATCATCTAAGTACCTAAACGTAATGATTTGAAGGAAAGAGAGAGACACAAAGCACAAAGAGAAAAATTATCCGAACAAAAATCTGAAATTGATCTTTTTGCGAAAAAACGTAGTTTTTCGTTGCCGATCCGTATTGCGGAATTTCATCTTCAAATTCAAAGAAACTACAGCGAATCCGTAGGACTTAATAGGTTTGTTTGTGTATAAATTTTACTCAGACGTACAACGTTGTCTTTTTCCAAGCGAGTATCATCCGTTGTCAAGTCTAAGGCATTTCAATAAGTGCAATGAAACAATACGGAGCATTAACCAAATATGTGAAATATCTATTTGGAGTATTTTTTTCAATGACGTGTACTACACAATATCTATTTGGATTTATTTTTTGACAGCATGTAATGTGCAATACTTATTTGGAATTACATGGCCAGGAAGTGTAAACTATTTCTAAGATGTGCGACTGAGTGATAGGATGCATTTCTTAACATTCGAAGCACGTGTGCAATATCTTTTTGACCTTGCGCATCACATCATACTCTTGTGGTTATTAGTTATGCAAAGAATCATCAAAATCCAAACATGTACATGTCTAGCAAAGTTATTTAGTGGGTACAAAACACTTTGATGATTACAGTTTAACATTGATTTTTGTCAAAGTTCAAAAGCTTGACCTTGACATTAGCATCTTGAGTCTTTCATGTGACACATCAAACTATATGTATTGTGGTTGCTTCTTATGCCTACTATCATTTAAAATGGACCATGCACTGCAAAATTATTGATCGGACACCAAACACTTTCATAATTATTTATTTACAATGATTATTGTCAAAGTTCAATAGCACCGTTTGACCTTGACACTAGGCTGTTGAGTGTTTCACATGTTCTTGTGGTTAATACTCATGCCAAGTAATATTTAAATCTGACCATATATAGCTAAGTGATTGAGCGGACACGAAACCATTGCATTGTTTTCGCCCATACATTCACACAACGCACAAACCCATAATCAGGAAACCATTGCAATTTTTCGCACACCCATACACATGAACGCACGAATGCACACATACCGACAGATTAAAGGCTTAAGTTTTGTGGCGGGGGCATACAGATTTTTTGTCAGAGAACCAGAGGTTGTATTCACAAATACAACATTGATAGATAGTCATGTTATATACACAACTATATACAAAGCCATTGTTTCATTTCACTGTCATTAATTACAGAGACTTACGAATGTTAAATGTAAGATGTTTCCTTATGTATACCTAATATATCAGACTGCCTATTTGGATCAAAACAATAGAATCACACATTATAAAATGTAGTAATTGAACAAATGATACAGTAACTTGTTCCGAAGCAAATGAGAGCATCACTTACATTTTTGATAGGAACGAACATTCATTATTCCCAAGTACATTCATAGACAGTATTACTACTGACAAATATTAAGAAATACATTTACAAAATACTTATTAAAAGGGAAGAATGTATAAAGTTGATCTAATTGTCAGCCTCACCAGATACTGCCTATTGGAAACAAAACAATAGACAATCAATTGAACTATATAAAACAATTTACAATTATCAACTGCTACATTTTTAGCAAAATATCAAACCTAATCAGAAGTAAACTGATTAATATGGGATGAACAATTAATATTTAATTTAAAAAATGAATCAAATATGACATTTGTGTGTGTTATATACCTCATTAGTCATTATAGACTGCCTATTCGAAACAAATCAATAGGCAACCAAGAGGCAAAACAAAGCTTTAATAGTGATTGAAAAGTGGGTAATACTCAGATACAAACATATGTATCGCTTGATCTGATTGCAAAATACTTATTAATGTAGCAGCATATTTTTTGTTATTTAAGTTTCGCTCTCAGAAGACAGAAAACTAAGATTGTTTTTAGTGGAAGCCATTATTAATTAGGTTACCTGCCCAAGTGAAATATATTTTCCCTGTGACACTCCATATAGTGTGTTGAAAATGGGGCATACATTTGACAAAATTAAATTACGAGTTATATGCCCTTGTGCAATGGGTTTCATTTGTGACAGTTAACATTCATACAATTTTTAACCAAATATATTTGACAGTTTTATTTTTTGTTTAGAAATAGATTTAACAAAGAGGTAAATCACCAATGAAAATACTAAGTTGAACAAAGGTTAAATTTAAGTTTACCTTCCCTTCTTAAATGTGTTCCTCTGGTGATAGTAAACAAGTCTACCACTTTTGATCCAAATATTTTTGACGATTGCTGAGAAATGAACCTGAACAAAAAAAAATTACTGACCAAAAAGTAAAAAAAGGCCATTACTATTACACATTAATTTTCAGGTTGTCTGCACTTTTGAAACGTGTTCCTCATAAGATCATTGATGATCTCTGAGAAATGAATCTTAACAAAAAATCAATCAATAATGAAATTAAAAATGGCAATAACTATGAACAAAAATATTTAAAGTTAACTGCCCTTGTGAAATATGTTCTCCTTTATATTAAACATGAATACCAAATTTGAACCAAATATCTTTCATGGTTTCTGAGAAATGGACCTGAACGAAAAAGTTAACCAATGCTGACGTCGATGATCATGGTCTTCAAAAAGTTCTGTTTTGTTTTAAAATTAAACCTTTTCATAAAAGTTTCCTTTTACTGCAGTGCATTGTTATCATGATTGCGCAACCAACGATCCCACGCCTGCTCTCTGTGGAACTTGCATGCATATACAATATACAATTGTCTTCAAACAAACATTCAGAAAGCACTCCACTAAAGCTGAGAAAGAAAATATATTCACACGATCGTGTGATATTGAACTTTAATTAATCAATGCCACAGTCAATAGAGGTTTTCCTCTTGTGGTAAACAACTTTTTTTTTAATATGAAGGATGGACATGAGATTTCAATCGAACAACACCAAAAACTTCTTTGAGAACTTATTGTCAAAGAGAACTTAAGTTATCTATCTGATGAGGTTTGATCTACCAACAGACCAACTGACTGGCAGATAGATGCCACTGAAACTAATGTTATATCCCATACCAAACTTTGTTAGATGGGGTATAATATTATTGCGTTATTTAAAGATCACTACAATTGTAAATAACTTTTGCAGAAAAATATTCAAAACAAGTTATAAGGATTTGACATCAAGATAATTATGCTTTTAAATTCAGCACAAGTTGAATTACCTTGGAAACATTCCTCTACTGCCGAGATTTCTCTCTGATCCAAATCACAAACAAAGGATCTTGGTATCCAGTTTGGACACCAGCTCTTGATGACTTCCAGTGCACTTTTTATTTCATGAGCTGTTTCCTTCTCCAGTAGGAAAGTCCCTACTGTGAGGTACCCTGTCCCCGTCAATACAGCCATAAAAAACCACTTATGTTGTATAAGTGTTATAGGTGCTGTCCATCACTACTGTGCTTCCATTCGTATAGTACGGCATTCAAAACTTTTGTAAAATAAAATAATTTCTTGATGGATTTGAATGAAATTAATATTGTAAACATAAAGTAAGGTTTCGTTTATGATAATACCAATAATTTAAATGTCTTTATAAATTTAAAAATAAATCATTTTAGCCTCTTTCCAAAGGCCGAGGCCCTTTTTGGCCTATAGCCCTTTTCGTGGTGCTTGCTCCTTTCCGTTACTTGTATTGTACGGCATTAAAATATATTGTAAAGTTAAATAATTTCTAGATGGATTTGAATGAAATTTAAAATATAAACGCAATGTAAGGTGCTGTTTATAAAAATACCAATAAATGTTTGCAAAATATTGAAAATAAATAAATGTATGCCCTTTCCAAATATAGAAAGCCCTTTCTGCGGAAAGGGGACCATTCTACTATTCAGTCATACCCTGGGCGGAGTCTAAACACCGCACTACTTTTGTGCAATTTCTCTTTGTATGTATGTATTGCAGTCAAGGATAACCCATGAAAATTCAAGCACTTATTTCCAATGGGGTCCTTAGGTTTTGCTGTAGAGACAGCAAGCCGAAGAGACAGTATTGGGATACACGGAATCCGGGTGCGATACCCTAGCTCTTTGCGAATAGATTCCTTGGTTCATTAACGTGCTCAGTGTAAAGCATCGAAACACTCGAGAATTGCCTGGGTTTCAAACTAGTACATCTCTAGTTATGCCCCCTTAAGAAGAAGAGGGGGTATATTGTTTTGCACTGATGTCGGTCGGTCGGTCCGTTCGTCGGTCGGTCGGTCCGTCCACTAAATGGTTTCCGGATGTTAACTCAAGAACGCTTAGGCCTAGGATAATGAAATTTCATAGGTACATTGATCATGACTGGCAGATGACTCCTATTGATTTTCAAGTCAAGTCACTAGGTTAAAGGTCAAGGTCACAGTGACTCAAAACAGTAAAATGGTTTCCATATGATAAATCTAGAATGCTTAGGCGTAGGATCATGAAACTTCATAGGTACATTGATCATGACTGGCGGATGACCCCTAATGATTTTCAGGTCACTGTGTCAAAGGTCAAGGTCACAGTGACCTTAAGCAGTAAAATGGTCTCTAACATATTCACACAATGGCTGCCACTACAACTGACAGCACATTTTGGGGGCATGCGTGTTTAACAAACACCCCTTGTTGGGTGGGAAACACTTGAAGCATTTCTGAAATTTCCAGTGCCCTGGCTGGGAATTGAACCGGGGACCTCTGAAATGATAGACCAGAGTGTTACCACTCGACCACCGCACCATCTTTCGGTCATGACTCTATTTGGAATGCAATATTCTCGTACATATGGAATGGACATAATTTTTAAGAGTTTACACAGATTTTATATCAATTATTATGCCTGATCATTAAGGTTTGATCATTATTCAAAATTGTAGGTGCTATACATACTTTATAAACAGTCATTATTTTACCTTTATTTCTTGACCATATGAACGAGTAATGAGAAAACAAACACAATAAATAGTTTGACCACAACAGTTGTGTTCTATAAAACGTGTTAAACCGTTTGATGCACAATGGCCCCGTTTCATAAGGCCGACAAGGGCTTTGGTGGCGGCCCTCCGCCAGTCTGCGCTACCGCAGACTTGATTGCCATGGCTTTAGTTTTTGTTGCTGACTAATCATTAATTAAAAGATCAACGTTCATACATATTGCTTTTATTAAATTTAAAGATTGTTATACGGATTCAAATCATTGATAATTTTATGGTCTGTTCAGATCAGGAAATGCAGAACAACCACAAGTAGTATAGGAGGGACAGGTGTGGTTGGACTAGTATGACACACAAGACGGATTATGCTGAATATGGGCAATTATTTATGCCAAAACTGAGACAACCTAAGTATGTCTAGTATAAAACATCATTTTCTTATATGTGATGTAAACATAAACCATAATATGTCAAATATGAAAAAACATATATGTAGATGTGACATATCTGGGTGGCAAAAAACCGCAGATCAAGTTATAATGAATGTTACAACTCAGTTCAAAGTTGTGACGAAAATGCAACTTGTCATGTTGTATCAACAACGTTAAACGGTAACACTACGGAAATAAGAGGTAAACATAAGTGGCTTCATTAAGTGAGTTTTTGACAAACCATAATTTTGACATAAAATCGAACAATACAATACAAAAATATTAAGTTGTTAAGGTTAACTATACAGGTACATCACAGTGAAAAAACCAAACTCAAGGCGGCAGGTTTGGAGGAGGAGGTTAGCTATTGATAGAAACACGCTGTTGACTCTGAATATAAATAAACATTTGCGACTCAGAAACTATACAAAAAATAATTCATTAAATGAATTTTATAAAATACTGATCTTCAATTTCTAGTATTAAATATAAGAAACCCAATTAACTATATACTTATAATGAAGTCAAAATGACTCAAATACAAATATGATCATGATGATACGATATTTCTAAGATCTTTAAATTTTTTTTTTGATATGTCAACAACAAACCTCCCGGTTAGTCTCTCACAGAAAACCCCATTCATCTCCCCAAGCGATTTTCCGGAGCATTGATCCACTAAAATCTCTATTTCTTCATCGCACCAGATTGTTGCTCGGGCGGCCATCTTATCTAAAAATCGTCTGACATAGCGCGCCAACAAACTTCAGAGTGTTTTTCAACTTCCGTTAGATTCGTAAGAATTCTTAAGTCCGGAAACATGTTTATGAAAGGTTCGTAAGTATTGGTGTAAGAACGTTCGTAAGTATTTATCGCAGAATACTTACGTAAAACGTTTATGAAACCGGGCCAATGTTATTAAGCAGTTTGGGCAACATAATAATTGCCACAGGTGCTTATTAATAATCTCAGCGTAATAGTCGATAATTAAGAAATGACAGTATGTTGCGCAGATCTCAGAATGAAGGAACGTTAAGGCATTGAGGTCTTCCATGCATTTGTTATTTCCCATGCGTAAACCAGAAGTCGGCCATTTTGAAATAAACAAAGAACAGTCTTACAGCATTTACACAAATTGATAATAATTAAAGATTACAGACGTTATTTACGCATTAAATATGTCCAAGAGAAAGATTAGAGACGCTGAGAGTGATTCCACTAAGTTATTGTATAGAGAGTAATGAGGAGAAAGTGTGGTACGATGAGAACAATGTGATATCTTATGTACCAGTCTTTTTATGTACCAGGCCTTTTATAATGATGTACCTCTTTGATACTTTACGTACCACCTATATATTATATAGGTGTTATGTCCATTCATTCATAGCAGTATAAATGGGCAATATTTACCTGTGCAAACAACTTTGATTAATTTGACTAAAGTGTTGATCGAGTCAAATTTGAGTTAATCAAATATTGTTCCCAGTATAACATTGCAATTCATTGTACTGGGCCTTTTTTTCTACCAGAAAAGTTTTAGTAATTTGGTAACAATCCGATAACATTTGATTAAATTAATGTGTTCGCGTAAATAAAAAAACCCAACTGTATCAGATATAAAACTAAGTAACTTAGTATGTCAGTTCTTACTAAATAAAATATTGCTGAATTATATTTTATATCTATTTTGTTTTTGTAAAGAACCAAAAATTGGAATCTAATAATGTAGGATATATAAAAAATCTGAATTAGAATTGAAACTTTGTTCGTATAAGTAGTCATATCATAATATTTAACAGTTCATAAAATAAGGGAATTTATTACATTTATTCTTTAACAAACAGTTCAAATACAAACATACATCATAATACATAGAAATAGCAAATGAGAAGCAACGAAAATTTTGTTTATTCATTCACAAACAGTACAAATACTTAAATATACATGCTACAAATTTAACACAGCACATTTATCACATCATATTTTACAGTTTTCACTTCATGTCACACTTAAGTTCTTCACTCGTCATACTTGCCGTAGTCCTCAATGTTGGCCGGAATAGGTCTTGTTCCAACCAGGTGGCTTGACTCCCGGAGCAGCTTAGATGTTGTGTAGTCATCCTCGTTCTTGTATCGGTACCACAAGAGTTTGTCATGGAGCTTCTTGTACTTCTGTCTGTGATTCCTCGCTCTGACACCAACTGTCTTTCTTGATGAATGCGTGGATAGACATCAGTTTATCAAATAATAGCCGTTGGTAAACTCGGTTGCATTTGCAGATTTCTGCATACAAACATAATTATGTTAAAACTTGCACACTTTTTTATTTGTCCATGGTAAATGCGCTTATTGTACAAGAAAATATATAAATACACAAAGAATGAAAACATTCCATTACACAACAAATAAATGAGTGGATAATACCCGTGTACAAAATGGGACGTTCCGAATTCCAGTGTGGTGCTATTTTTACCTTCTTATACTTTACACAGCTCTATGCCTAACGTGAATTAAATCGGAAAGCAAATATTGCAAATTATTTATGAATTGTGCGATATTTGTATGGCTTGCTGTACATTCTTAAATCACAAAAGTATATGGGTTATAAACAATGCACATTACACGAAATAAGGAAAATGTGATAAATTGACAATTCAAATATGTCGATATACAGTACATGTACATGTAAAATAAGTTGCGTTTATAATAAATCGTGAAATTTTTTTGGTGGAAAATGATGCAATAAGTGTCATTTTCAGCTGATTCATCATTGTACGGATGGCGAAAAATGATGTCATATGACTAGATTTAAAGGTTGAAGGTCGTATAATTTTGAAGCTAAAGTTTTCTCGACTTTATTTCTTATGAAAAATCATTCAGCGGTAAAGTAAAAAATAGTCCGTGCACGCGACAGGTATATCCCACAGTGTTGAATACAGGCTGTCTACTTGAATTGAAAAAATAAGTATAGCGTTTTGTTTTACTTTTTTAATGTCGTCCTTTCTCAATCATAACAATATATCAACTGAAACAACAATAACAAGATTACGTGCATGTATATGACGTTATTCGGCGGCGTCACACAACGGCGCGCCAACGGCGGCGTCACACGACGGCACGCTAAATTCCCAACATTTTCGGGCCGCGAAATGTTAATATACACTTACAAAATATGCTTATTTAAATAAAATAATTAAATCTACTGATTTTTTTAAAACTTCAAATGTCCATAACATCAGAAAATAGTTCAACACTTGATTGCACACAATTAAAGTCAGTTGTCGTCACAGTGTACTTCTAGCGGGTATAGTTTGACGGTAGGTCTGGTGGTGATTCGACTTGATATACCGAGGCGCGCGGCCCTCGTCAACCCATCATTTCCGGTGAGAAGCTCGTCTACCACCGCCAGGGTCCACTGAAGTCGCTTTTGAAGTCGTCCTGCACGATAACAACGTCGCCCAAACGTATCGTCTGATGATTGTTGCCGCCTTTCGTTTGGAATTCCCTCAGTGACGTCAGATATTCGTGAGTCTATCGGTGACGGTACTGTTCGATAAGACGCACGCATGCATGTGCGCGTTGTGTGATATCACGACGTGTAACGTTGGGGAATGAACTGTCACCAACGTGTTTAGCGTCACTGTATGGAAGTCCAGTCAGTCTTCTTCCGTGGAGTAGATGCGCTTACGTTTCGCATTGCATATAAGTGTTTCCTTTTTTACATGAAATAATATTGTCATTTATTGAGCTTTTGCCGTTTTGGCGTCTACGTGTTTTGCTCGGTGTTTGAATGACGTCCGTGCATGCACTCTTTGGAACGACGCTTGCATTGAGCGCTTCCGATGTCGTCTTATCTTCTGAATGGTTGGTTTCCGGCCATTTCCGACTGGATGATGATTTTAAAGCCGGACTCGTGGACGGAAATGGAGATTCCGGAAGATTCTCCGATGTCAAATTGCCTGTCTGCTCCGGGCAGTCGTGACTTCTGCTTCTTTTTCGAACTGGTGTTGATTGCGATGATTTTCCCAAGCACTCCTTGATGTTAAAAAGTGACTTCCGGTTGCTCCGCAGTCGCGGCGAAATCTCCGCTAGTGGGCTCTGTCGGCTCCAGTAATCGGACAGTTTCTTGATCTCTTGCTGGGAGAGTATCCCAGGATTCTAGGGAGTTTTATTCGAACTCACGATGGGTCCATCGGGGGTGCGATTTGAACTCACCGACGGCTTGGGAATGTTGTCCAAACTAACCCCGTGCTCCTGGGGAGTGCCACCTGACGTCGTATAGGAGACATTCCTAGTGCGGCTTTAACTCAGCCCGGAATCCTTGGGATAGTCGGCCGAAAACTTACTTGGTGTCCGAGGAACACCGCTTAATCCCGCTGATCTGCTCGACGCCTTAAGTATGGCGACATGTTCGCTCTTTGCATCTCGTCGTAAAGTTTTGCATGACTCGACCGTTTCAATATTGCTTTGACTTTCTCTGGTAGACTTTTCAGGCTGACCGGACCCGCCCATAGCCTCTGACATATTTTGAGGCGTCGAACGAGCGTCCTGCTCCTTATTCCTTCCCCTAGACCTGCTATGTGCGGCTCCAGATCGATTTGAACTTTCACTGGGCAATGGTTTGTTATGCGTGTTTGTGTCACCGGATGTTGGGTGCTAAACGTTCTACTGGGCTGGTTGCATTATGTTGGTGTCAGCGATGGTGGTAGAGACTTAACGGGGTTGATGAAAGGCCGGAAGCGACGACTGATTAACGTTTTCGGATGGTGTCGGTAGGATAGGTAACTGCAGAGACGCGTGTGGTTCTTCCTCTACGCTTCGATAACGTGTATTGGATGACTCGGTGGGCTGCAGAACGGACATCGACAGACTACTATCATGGACGGCTGTTCTACTTGAAGACGGGTGATCACGCAGATTTTGACGGTTTCTCCGATGCTTCGCTTCCATGTCAAAAACGTACATCTGCGAGTCCAACAGCTCGTCTGGGGTCGATTCCGCGTCTGATAGTGCGATTATTTTCTCATTTAATCCTTGTATTATCTCCAACTGGTTCTCTATTGCAACGATGGTTGGTTCAAACTGCAATTTGTCATTTTCTTCCAATCTTTCGATTAATCGCTCAATAACTTTCTGATTTCCTAGTCTCTGCCCCTTTAACTTATCTGTATTTGTTGACGGCATACTTAGTTTTTTCGTCACGGCACCAAAATGTCTACTTGAATTGAATAAATAAGTATAGCGTTGTGTTTCACGTTTTAATGTCGTCCTTTCTCAATCATAACAATATATCAACTGAAACAACAATAACAAGATGACATGCATGTATATGACGTTATTCGGCGGCGTCACACAACGGCGCGCCAACGGCGGCGTCACACGACGGCGCGCTAAATTCCCAACACAGGCTAGTATATTTCATAAGGTGTTTACCGTCAATGTCACGTTAAAAATGGGATAAAATCATTTATAAATAACTAAATGTCAGACCTACAAATTGACCAGTCTCACTTCTCTCTATTCATCATAATATGTTATTTTCTTCTTTAGTTTCTTCTCTTTTTCCAGCCATACTGATGGTCCCTCTTCCTCGATTCTGATCAGCTTGGTTAGTTTGCTGTGGTCAAGCCTTGACCTTGCCTTGGTTTTAAAGCAGTTTTGGGTGGAGAAGCCACGTTAACACGCCGCACTTGTTACAGGTGCACTAGTCTGAAGTCAAGATATATTTGGCCAAGACAACATAGTCAGGAAACATGTTCTGAAATGAAGGAATTATTTCTTGGCATAACACTGTCAACGAACGCCCTTTCATGTATTTAAGGACCATCTTGAATATGAGGGAATCTTTTACCATCCTGTTGCCCGTCAGCCTCACCATCACATGCACCCAGCCACTTGCAAATGTCCTCGACTGCATTCTTACCATATATCTCAGCTGGCACAGTATGCAGATGTTAAGAATACTGGACTCTGTTTGCCAGCTGCAGTTTGTCCATTGACTCCTCTTCAAACCTGTCGTTGATGCTTTATATTTTTTATATAAGTGTTTCAAGGTATGAAGTGGAAGCTGTCCGATCTCTCGCAGCTGGTTGTAGCATACAGCAGAATTATGGAAGAACCTGTACACATTCTTAACTGTCATGCTATACTCAGCGAATGAATCCATATCTCCTGTCCAGAACACAGGGCGAGACTTTAAGTAACACAATTAATTTGAACCGACCGGGGATTCCACCATTGCCTTAGCTTGACACCAACGCCATTCATCTTCCCTGTCATAATTGCTGCACCATCACTTGCAATTGAAATCACCTTTCGCATGTCAAGTCTTATGTTTTTGCACAGTTTCACAATTTCACTCACAAAAGTATCAGCTTAAGTGTAGCAGGACTTTAGCCGTACGTGAAGAACCTCTGGCAAGCAAGTTTTCATTTTGTGTACCCGCCGATTTTGTGGAATTGGGTTGAAGTTTTAAGTTTTTGACCTCTCGATATTACCTATGTAAGCAAAGATTCTCCTCAGATATATTCCTGGATTTTGGTGTGCATAGATTTTTACTTGCGTATGCGTCAACGCCTCGTGTATTTTGTATTGCTTTGGTTTTCATGACTGCAATGTCTAATTGACGTTTCAGCAACCCTCCTGCTGCGTCTTGTGATCTCTTCAAATGGCTTGTTTCGAAGAAATTCCTGGTAAAGTGTTTATAACCATGCTTCTCACAAATGAGTGTTGACACGCCCATGCACGTCTTACTTTTGTATTGACAAGAACATCCAACCGTAAACACTGTCTTTCGTCTACCTGGTACCATACATAGTCTAGATGTTCTTTCATATTGTCCCGGACTCTAGATACAAAATAATTGACATTGTCAGGACTATTGATGAATTATTTCTGAAATGTTGTTGGTTTCATTCATATCGTCGAATTCGAGGACTGCATGTCTGTATATTACAGACACATGACGCGACACTTCTGTTTTCCCAAAGTGTGTAGACTGAAGCTCGTGTTTCTCAATACAACGGTAATTTTCACTAAAGTCATGAATGACTATACAATGACGCAATGACAGGTTATTTTTCAATGCTGAAAGTTGTTTGTTTTGCCAGTTTGCACTGCTGAACACGTGTTCTGTTTATTTAAACAAAAGTTGCCGAAAGTAATCAAGCATTTCTACAGCTGATGAATACTTTTTCACTAACATTTTTTTTTCTTTTCCACATTTGCTTCTACTTGTATGCGTACATAATCGTATCACTCCCACTGTGAGCGTCGTATACACTCAAAACGTTTATATGTGGAGTTGTCCGGTTTAGGGCATATCGTTGATTTTACTACGTCCGTCAGATGGTCGTAAATTAGATGTGTTCGTCATTTCGTTCTTAAACAAGATGTTTTGTTTCCTCTGTCACTTCGCACCTTTCTACATGTTGATGTGTAAGATGCATTTTCAGAAGTCAAATAAACATTCTTTTTGTATGCTTAAAACACCATTAAACGTTGCAAGCCTAGTTGTCTAGCAGTTTGAGAGTGTGATTTAGAATCTTTTAAATTATCACCGCTTACACTTGCTGTCAAGACATTTTAGGCAGCTCTTGCTTCATCGCTCCTTTTCTTAAAGAGTTGTTATCCCCGCCATAGGCGGAGGGATATTGGTTTGGCGTTGTCCGTCCATTCGTCCGTCCGTCCGTCCGTCTTTCCGTCCGTCCGTCCGTCCGGCACTTTTGTGTCCGGAGCCATATTTTGGAATTGCTTTGAAACTTAGTATGAGTATATATATATAAGAGGATGATGCATGCCACATGTCGTTGTACACTATATGTTAATAACGGAGTTATGGCCCTTTGTTTCTTAAAAAAAAATGCTTTTAAGCTGAGTGTCAATATAACACTTTTATGTCAAGAAGCATATTGGCGGGGGATATCAATTCAACGAATTTGCTTGTTATCATACATTTTACGTTTGTGATAATCATGTCATTTATTTTAGACTCTGGTTGAGGAACATGTTCTTTGAAAATTTCAAATAGAACTTTTCTGTGTGACTTTAGGCCTCCAGGTATTATATCTATGATTTTCTTTAAAAGTCAACATCTCTCCATCATATTTATAAAGACGCGCACTTGTTCATCTTCATTGACAGTCAATTAAGCCTTGAATTACTTACTTACAAACGGTTTCTTAATTTCTCCTTTCTTTTTTGTTCGGCCGCATTTTCTCTTGATTTTCTCTTTCTGATTGCTGCAGTACATGTAGATTTGTTATTTGAGACCGTTTCTTTCCTTTTCCTTGTATTTCTTTCTTTAGCATTCTTGTAATAGTATTGCATCTTTTCATTTTTGACTCTGTTTTACTTCCTCTTTCGATAGTAGGCCATTTCCTCAAACAAACTTGAAAATGTCATATGTGCATCGAAAATAAAATAAAATGCAATTATATAATGACTAAGAATAATATTTGTATATCAATTCGTAAATTGTCTTTTAGATATTGAGATTTTGGTCAAACTTTTAAAAAGAACTCTAATGTGATATTCATCCTTAGTCTTCTAGAAAGAAAACAAATGAAGGTGACAAGTAAAGGAGTAAAAAAGAATGTTACTTTGTACGGTTTGAAATCTGCAGCAATAAAAAATAAGTATTTTCTATAGATTTATGTACACAAATATTCAATTTTACTTCCAATATGACAACATTACACTACATTCCGATTAAGAAAAATCAGAGTCTGTTAAAGCAAGATTATACGATTTTGTCAAAAAGGCCTGTACACTCGAATTCGCCAGCATGTATATCGTGCATGTACGATGTGAATCTAAATTTAGTTTAACGGTTCATTTTAAATTCCTGAAACGATATATATTCATACCACACACAAACACTAACTATGATTCTTAACAAAAAATGCTTCGGTTATTGTAGGAAAATATGTACGAAATATCTTCGTCACAATCGGCTCGGGGCGCTTATTTGTCTTTGCTGCATTGTATGAAATTCGTCAACAATGTATATTTTTTCTTGCCTATTTTGTGTTATTGTAACATATTTTCATCAATATATTACAATTTAACACAAATAAAAGTCGTATAATCTCCTTTTAAGGCCAGCATTTTTTATTATCTGTTTTACGGGAGCGACCGACCCTATTTTTCGATAAATACAAATAGAAATAAAAGTCACTTTCGTTTTTTTTTATTTACATTTCACCCGCCGACCTAGTATTTTATCCAAAACAAGAAACAAAAAATGCGCAGATTGCCGAAAGTGTTGTTCAAAATTTGTTTATAATACGGGTGGTTTCGTTGTGCCAATTCGACTTGTAAAGCGTCAGCGATTTTCATTGGCTATTGCAGCCAATATCACACGCTATTAGCCAATCGGTGAGACTTTAACAAATGATTTTCATATTGCATTTCCGAAATGGCGGACATGAACATCAACGAGACAAATATAGCATATCTTAAAATCAAATTAATTAAAAATGGAGCAGAAACAATTTCAATTATAAAGATAATCTGCAGAACACCATTGTTGACATCATGCCCATATTATGTGATACGAAATTCAAAATAATAATGAGTTTTTGCAGATGATGCAGAGGTGCCACCATCGATAACTTTCGATGTGTTAAACAGTTTGGGGAAGGTTTAATAAATATGCGTATTAATTAAAATGCATATCCTGTAATATTTTTATAGATAAAAATCAACATCCCGAAAATGTCCAAGAAGTACTTCTTTACGTTTCTTTATAATGAACATGAGGACTAAACCAAAGGTACTTGCATCAATAATCCCATTCCCCACCCACCCATATATATTTTTTATTTAGAAAAAAGTATACAACACAGCTTCTGAAGAAAATAACATTGGGTCCATATGTTCGTATGTCCGTCAAAGTCACATGAAAGTTTTATTTATTTTTCTTGACATTAGTTTTCAAAAATGAGTTATTATTTAGCCGAAATATGATGTTCTATCAACTGTAAATAATGTTTTCATACTGCAAGATTTGTTCTGCAAGGAATGCAAATAAATTTATCACACCTCAGGCTCTGTTGATAAATGTGCTCAGGGCCCTCGTTTGGCCGTTTTTGGGGCCGAAATTCGGCCCAATTCCCACCTTAAAATAGTATACTTTTTTCCCCTATTTCACCTAAAAATTCCCCCTTCCAAAACAAAAAAATATTTTTTTTTACTTTTATACCTATGTTGCCAGCTGGTATCTTGCTATAAACCTTTGATTAAATGTATAATTATGTAAATTACATTAACATATAGCAATATTAAGTGTTGAATGATTGGTGAAAAGATCTTGTAAAATTCCCCTTTTCGCCGAAAACGACGTGAAATTCCCCCCTCTAAGGGCCCCGGCCCCAATCCCCCAAAGTGTAGCAAGGGCCCTGGTGCTCAATCGGCTTTATGTATTTGTTCCAAGGGTTATTATTATCTTCACATTTATATAGCTCTCTCTGTTTATTATATATCCAAAACATGTTATTGCTGTTTCTCCTTAAAATAATACAGACAACACATTCCATAGAAATTTTTATTTGAACTTAAACTGTGAATAAGTGAGAAACAAAATTATATGTGCAAAAGTTTACACCATTTTATTTTGTTAATACTGTGAGTCTTTTACGAAATTTTTAAAATAAATACTATTTTAAAATATACAATTACATAGTTCAACAGTTGTGTTCTATATATAATTAATCTTGCGAGTAAGTTATATACAGTCAGCAGAGTAATTCTACTAGAACAATTTAAATCCTTGCTACATGTGCTATTTAATTCTTTATACGGCTTTCACTTAAGAAAATGTTCAATGAAATAAATCTAGGTTTCTAGGAATATTGTGTCTTTTACCTAAATATTTTGTTGGGTCTAATGTAAAGCCAATGGACATGATACAAAACCTACGAAAATTACCGCCATACAATGTCACATACAAAAGAATTCTCACCTAACCCATGCGTTTTGAGAGAATAATATTGTTTAAGTCTTATATAAGTAAATATTAAGCATGTGAAACAAAGACGGGTTATTTTTAACTCCAAATGTATGATTTGATCACACCTAAAAGAAAAAAACACTAACATGTTACGCACCAAATATTGAACCCATGACCCTTGCGGTGTCTGTGTTGTTAGGGATTATCAATGACATTTATCTATATAAATCAGTTTACCCCATAAGCGCAAACAGTTTTGACCACGGAGACATGCTTTGATGAAACTTAGCAAAGAACCACTATATAGTTGGCATGCAACGCAACAACCAAAGGGCCTTGCGGTTTCAGAGATTGATTATATTATTTATATTTATAAGCAAAACAGTAACCCCTAGGGAGGGCAAATGTTCTGGTGGTTTGAACACACTTCAAAGAGAACCTCATAACGATGTTACACACCAGATATTGTAGTCATGCCTCTTGTGTTCACTTTACATATATAAACATTATAACTCTTTCTGAATATAAAATGAAATGCAGCACATGTTTTTATAAGTCTATAACTCACGGTTTCTTAAACAAAAAAATCACATTTTATTTACTAGAACTTTCACTAAACAAAGTTTGGATCAAAATCAATTCAAACGCAGTCTGATGAGGATCCAAAGTGTTCGCCTAACATCTTTAGAAGTACTGACTGAATGACAATTATGTTGAACAGTTTGGATCCTGATCAGACTGCTCTTTTATAGCCAAAATCGTCGCAATCGCCCTAAGGTCCAATTTCCTGTTATGTGGCTCATTTTTTCTCATAATTGATACAAATTATCACGATATAAAGCAAGTCTGTTGTATATGAAATAGTATTTTTAGTGTGCATATTCCACCCGTGGATAAAAGTTACAAAGTTGGTTGTTATTTAAAGCTATTAAACAATTTTAAAAGTTTTCATTTCTTTTTTATTTAAGTCAAATGCATGTTATATTTGTTATAAACATACATATGATTAACACTCAACAAAAGTTTAACGATCACTATAATACACTACACACCTGGCGTGGTTAATGGTCACTATTGAAGCAACATAGTATAAAACATGCGAATGGTGTTTTTACATATAAATATATATCAAAATATGTTTACTATTATTATAACAAGCTTCTACAACAGTGTTATAAGATATATAAAACACTTAAAGGTTAATGCAAGTATACATAAGGTTAAATTGGCTTAATTTTAAATTTTCAAAAATAATTTGTTTATCAGTTTAGACAGTTTTATTTTTATTGTTTTGGTAGACTGCTCACTTTTCATGATTTTATTTTAATTTTAATTTATCCCCCCGACTCATTTTTTTTTAAATGTCCCGTAAAACAAATAAAAAAAATGCTGGCCTAAAAGCAAAATAAATATGAACATAATATTTGTGAAAATTTTTATTTCCAGGCTTAATAAATCACTATATCTGCTTTAATGCTATCCAAATTGAATTGACAACATTGTCTGTTTCAAACGTAACGTCATCCTACGTGTCGATTATCACGGTTTGACATTTCCGTTAGATCAACGAATCTGATAACCGTTCGGTAACTTGAAATCATCCCATAGGTTATTAAACATCAAATTGAAGAAAACGAAAAGCGTCTTTTTCAGAGAGTTAATTGTTATTTGTTTGCTTCATATATTTTGCTCATACTTTGTTCTAATAATACACATCACAGATATTTTCTCTTTTTAACGCAGTGTGACATCATCAGTAGATTACATAAAAACGTCTGAGTCATGCTCTGCTTCTAGTCCTTTTTTAAAAATTAATTAAATTTGGTAAAGTCCTCTTTTATATTCCCTGCATTGATGCGGATTGTCATTTCTTCTGAACATTTTTTTGCATAATTTACATTTAAAACTTATCCCACTATTTTGTTCCCTTTAGTGCGCTAGACATGGTTTTTGTGCTGCAAAATATAGATCTTCACAAAGTCGACACTTGTACTTGCGCTGAAAATTGAAAATACGTTTTCCTTTTATATTATGCTTACAAATTTTTTGTAAAAACATCATTAATTGTTTACTTCAGTTCAAGAGATAGAAAATTCTGATGGCTTTAACTACCAAATAGGTATCATTTTGCCATTCTAAGGTTTAAGTTTATCGTGATTGACATTTTTTGCTTTTGTTTTAGGATCTGTTTTAATTCGATAAAGAATATCATTGACTTTATTTATGACTTGAAATAACCCTGTCCATGGTCTTACAAATTTTCTACTAAGTCCCTTTTTTCACAGGATTGTAATACCATAAAAATCATTTTCTTTAATATCTTTAATAGCTTTTAATAGCTTTAATACCCTTTGTAATTAAAAGGAACATTATAGTTTACTTTCATAGTTTCTTTAGCAATAATCATATTACCTGTAGATATTTCGTAAACTGTGAGCAACACTTTTCTAATTCTGTGACGTATTGTGTTTTTGAATATTCTGCTTCAGTTTCATTTCAACCAAGATGTAAACTTGCTGATGAAAATCCTGTCAATGACTGAACAGACGTGCATTAATTTATGACATCAATCTTAACTTGTTATATCTAATTTAAATCTAAATTAGCATAAGTTATATTATTTCACATGTTTTTCATTAAATTAAACGCCTGCATTTATTCGTCTTCTGCCGTTTGCATATTTTTGCTACTGACGTTTGCCATTCCTAAACGTACTACTGACGTTTGCCATATTTGTTTTCACTCTTTAAACATTAATTTAATATCTGGTAGATATTTGTGTTTGTTTATGCATAGACATATGTAATATATGTTCGTCTGGTAAACCATAGACAGTTCTGTGATAGTTAATTTTCGCTAACACTGACTCTTTGTAATTTTGCTACTGACGTTTGCTTCTTAAATGGAAATTTGCGCCGAAGTGTTCTCGAAAACCAGAGCAACACACAAAACGCGTGATATACCGATCGAAAGCTATATGCATGCCATATTGCCTGCACTAGGTCGTATGAAAGTCAGAGGATGATCAGCAAATATATCGGAAAAAAACCTACCTTGCGCGGCTGTTTGTTGTCATAAAATGACTACTGACGTTGACTTTTGTGGTCACGAGACAGTTTTTGTTCATTCACAGTGCCACTGCAAAATAATAAAAAAATGCTGTCATTTTGAATTTACTCGCCAAGCATGATTCAGAATTTATTACCGCAAATATTGTTAATTTTAGTATATAAAGAACTCTTCTTTACACAGTTTTACTAACTTGCATAAAAACTTTTGTAACGAATTGACAAAAAAATAAACATGCCTAAAGAGCCGACACCCATTATAAAAGTAAACAGCGCAGTTATACGCATGCAATTTATCCGTCATAGAATGAAACCATGTATGTAAGATTTTGTTCATTTAAATATTTATTTCAACTATACCGTATATAAATCTGATGTTTAATTGGGCTTTAAGAACAATGAAATATATATCCTAATTTATATAGAACTATATTTCCTCAAAATTAACTTACGCAGGTGTACTGCGGCTGTGTATTGCCCATCATCAACAAAAGATCGGCATATTTTTATTTGATTGCCTTCACAACCTCAGGTAATTTATTGCAGTTTTTTGTCGTTTTAGCTTTGTTAATTTAAATTCTGTTTTTACTTTGAATTACTTTTGTTCCATTTCATGTGCTACGGGATTTGCCACACGTGGAGTCAACATGAACACGCCTTCTTCGTGTTCAAGTGCTCCATGCATCAGATGTAAACACGTAAACGCAACAAAAATAGCGGTCATAGAGGTAGTTGTGGCAGAAAATCCTGGACACAGAAAGTTACTGGTTTACAACAGGACTGTGTTTCCTCTTAATCATGTTGCTTAATGCGAGAACAAAAATAAGGCAGAGTGTTACTATAATTAATAGCAAACGTTGTTAATTCCATAAGTATAAGTCAGTGAGGAAGTGATAGTAGCGGCTCAGGAAGTAATGAAGCAAATGGTCAATCCAACTGTTGCACACATTGTGAAAATTATTGACATCCTTGCTCTTACTCAAGGAAGTTAAGTTGACCTAAACGCAAAAAGTTTCCATGTATAATGTCAAATGAATTTATGTACAATTAAATGCATAGATTATATGTAGATTTATAATAACAAGCGTCTGTTAACCTTATGACTGTTAAGTAAAACATAATCCCTGTGTGCCGTTTTGTCTTAAAATATTTTTAGTAGTGCATACTATTAAGTTTGTACCTTTTTTCATTATTAAAATGTATGCCATTTCTATTTTAATACATGCAGTGTGAGAAAAAATTTACCATAACAATGTTCTCTTTTTTATATATATTGTTTTTGGCCTGTCTGTTTGTCATTCATTCATTCATTGTGTGTCTTAAAACTTTAACCTTGGTTAAAGTTTTGCAATAACTTTTGCATTATTGAAGATAGCAACTTGATATTTGGCATGCATGTATCTCATGGAGCTGCACATTTTGAGTGGTGAAAAGTCAAGGTAAATGTCATCCTTCAAGGTCAAATGTAAAATATATGGCTTCAAAGCGGCGCAATAGGGGGCATTGTGTTTCTGACAAACACATCTCTTGTTCAAATATGTGTAATTTCCAGTACTATAAAGAATGAATTATTTAGGAAATGCTAACCTCCTTTAAATATCTTATTCCGCTGTATAATAAGGTTCTTTTTTTTTTGTTGGTGATTGTGCTTTTTAAATATGAAAGTTTATAAGTGTCTTTTTCTTTCTGCTATTTTCAAATATTTATGATGTAATGTAACACCTTTTTGCGTTAAATTTAGTTCATTTATAACATTAATTTATTGCATTTATCTTCCTTACAAATGCACAGAATATCTATTTGCTTATATTCGGAAATAAGAAATGCAATTTTCTACAATATTCCGAATATAAGAAATCCAATTTTCTACGTATAGTGTAGTATAAATTAAAGGATATTTATTCTAGTCGCACTTTGTTCATAATGTAGAAATATTCTCAGAATAAGTTTTTGGACAAAAGTAAGTTCAGTTTCACTTTACCATTCACAGGGGGGAAATGCACTGCTTTTATCATGATTATTTACTAGTTACTCGCTTCACATTTACAAATAATTGTTTATTGTCACTGTTAATTTCAAAAGAGTCACCTGAATAAAAAAAAAAATATATCAAATAGGTTCACAACTCAGTTTATTAACTTATTACTCATACTCATTTGTGTCACCATGGTGTAGACGATATGGTGTCCATCTTGCAAAAGGGAGATCACGAGATCAATCCCCACTGTTGGACCGTTTTTAGCTCGCTTTAGCAAAATGTGCTCATAGTGAGCTTTTGTGATCGCCTTTTGTCCGTCAAGCGACGTGCGCTGTGCAGCGTCAACATTTGCCTTGGTAAGACACTAGAGACCACATCTTCATGACACTTTGTAAAAAGATGTGTATGTTGAACAAGTTTGAAAATGGTTCGAGCCGGTTTAACAACGTGGCCACCAGGGGGTGGGGCATTTTTCCATGTATGGCTATAGTAAACACTCCTTAACACTCTAGAATCCACATTTAGTGTCCCCATTATATCCTGGACGAGTTTGAAAATGGTTCCGGTTGCTAGGAAAAACATAGCCGCCAGAGGGCGGTGAATTTCTTCTTATATGCCTATAGTAAAACTTGTTAATACTCTAGAGGCCACATTTATTGTCCAATCATTATTAGACTAAGTCAGAACATGGCCGCATAGGGGCGGTGTCAGTTTTCCTTATATGGCTATAGTAAAACCTTGTTAACACTCTAGAGACCACATTTATTTCTCATCTTCATGAAACTTGGTAAAAGAGTTGGTGTCCCAATAATATCTTGGATGAGTTCGAAAAAGATTCCGGTTGTTTGAAAAACATGGCTGCCAGGGGACAGGGCATTTTTCCCCAAATGGCTATCGTTAAACCTTGTTAATACTCTAATCGACACATTTATTGTCCGATCATCATGGAACTTGTTCAGAAGATTTGTCCCAATGATATCTTGGATGACTTCAAAAATGGTTCCGGTTGGTAGAAAAACATGGGCACCTGGGGGCGGGTCATTTTTCCTTATGACTAAATATGGCTATAGTTGTTGTGAATGTTATGTAACGTTATTTTCCGCGTCGCGCTGAAGTGTATTACGTCCTTAACGTCGTGTCATATTTGTTGTTGTTTATATACGTCATGTTTATTATTGATACTGAAGTAAAAGGAAGAACCTGAACACACAACGCTTTGTTTCTTAATTATCCCACACGATCGCGATACTAGTAGAACCTTGTTTAAACTCTAGAGGCCACATCTATTGTCCGATCTTAATGAAACTTGGTCAGAAGAATCGTCCCAATGATATCTTGGATGAGTTCGAAAAATCAAAAAAATATATGTAGGACACTTATTTCTACAAAGTATCTAAAAATATATTAAAATATCTCTTAAAAAACATAAACCGCTGCGATATTTGTTTTTTTTCTTTTAACACTTGAAAAGAGACGGAATGCAATGACCATGTACATAAGGGAAAGTCATGATTAATAATAAGGTAGTATATACCACTGGTACATGCAGAGTAAAGCAATAGAACTAAAGCAGCTGCCAGTCTTTGTTTTATTATGGATTTGTGTTGTTATGACTAGGTTTTAATTAGTAAATAAGTACAATGTAATACATTATTATGTATAAAGCTAAGAAATGCTTGCCACTGAAATGCTTTCACGAACATTCCATTTATTGAAAAAATACAGTTCTTTCGTTATCTAAATCAGTTGAAACTAGTAATCCCGTATAATATCCAAAGACGCTGAGATACATATCTCGTGACCTAAAAGCCGGACAATAATTTGTGGAAAATGTTCCTCCATTTTCTTTTGCTGATTATGCTCATTGTTACATTACTGTCCTCATATTACTCTTTTCCAAAGTATAGCGTTGTCGCAATTGTTGACAAATGTCACCTAAAAAAACTATAAACACACACACACGCACGCACGCACGCACGCACGCACGCACGCACGCACGCACGCACGCACACACACACACACACACACACACACACACACACACACACACACACAAACTACTTATTACACGTGTTTTATATTATATTTATATCTGCCGAAACAACAAACCTTTTCGTTTTCACAAAACAACGTCAACAACCATTGCTTATCATTAATACAACCCAGAAAATGAGCGACTAGGGCCAACATGGATCTTTTGTTTAATATTATTTTTAGCTCTGGTGACCTACATAATCAATGGACCGAAGCGATCAAACAAAACTGTAAAAGATGGAGGCTGATGGAAGATTATTTGGGCGAAGTCGGTTAGGTGGAATCGTTAGAAAAAAAAGTAAACGCGCCAATATATTACCAATATGAACCAATAATAGTCGAAGGACAAACGTATCATAAAAGCTCCCCATGAGTACTTTGTGATAAGGCGAACTCTTAAGAATTCATTTATGCATCACACTGTAAAACTGCAAATTTAGCCAACGAAGCACTGAATGGTATGTATGCATTGATGCTTAGTTACTCATTCACAAGAAGACTTTGGAAAAATATGAAAAAAATATTTTTGACACTAATTTCTACAAAGTATCTATGTTCTGCTCCACATGCCATTTAATGAATCTGGTGAGTACACATGTTTTTCAAAGAATTACGATGTTCTCAGAAAGATATACAACAACTGAGCCTTGCTTCCGAACTTGTTAAAGCAGACAGAAGTAAAATCAATATACAAAGGCGTTCGCGGCATTAGAAGTCCGAACGGCTATTATTGTCAAAACGCAGGTGAAAAATGTGCATTTTGTTAAGGTAGCGCACCCATAATAATTTCCGATATTTCTTTAAAGATTGAAGATCCTGTGTTAAGTTGCCGTTGCCGAGTGGTTAAGGTGATATACTTAAAATCTTTTGGGATCTTCCCGCGCAGGTTTGAATCCTGTCGACAACGCATACTTTTTTCGACGCTTTTATTTCTTTTCTAACGTAATTTGATTTAATATAGCATATAAGCTAAGTTTATTGTTAAATATGTTGCAATTTGTATGCACATTCTTCAATTTTTAAAATCAAAACAACGTTATGGCTAATTTGGGTGATTTACTGCTGAAAAACGAATCATGCATGTTGCATTTTTTTTATTTAAAAAGTAAATGGTAAATCTCTCTATTTCTTGGTATTTTTGCTGTATATAGTGTATCTATAAAAAGTTAAAAACTAAGTTCAAAAAAAATGTTGAATTTTATGACATTTTGTTTTTAACCAACCCAATTTCTACTTGGCTGAAACCACTTTCATTTCATGGCACTCTTCCATAGATAACACGGTGTAAACAATAATTATTGTCTGTAAAATAATACTTATTTCATCTTGTTAAAACTTTAAACACCTTTACTGCATCTGTACACACCAACTGCATGCCCATATTTTAAAATCTGGATAAATTATGGAACTTTAATACAACCCAGATGTGTAAATAAACTGGACAAAAGCCGAGCGTGGGGGTGGTTATGAAAAAAAAAGCACGGAGAGCCTACCTTAAAATTTGCATGTAGTTCAGTGAAATGAAGCTTATTAAGAAAATAATACATTAGATTATGTTTGGAAAGGTGGCCATTATGGATGCGCTACCTTAAGACGTTTCCAAATCCGAGGCTTTGCGTGTAAACGTCTTTTCACCAGCTCACAATTGTTTAACAATAACTCAGAACTTTCGTTCTCTTTGTCATACCCCATTCAGAACAATGGAAACATAGCAGAAAAACAAAGAGAAATAGTAATGCGTGATTCCAGCCATAATTATTTTCTAACATTAATGGACACAGTCCTGAATCGCATAAAATACCATTGTCTAAATCATGCATGAAAATCCGCTCGTTTTTTTATTACGATCGCAATTATTGGAGCAGACTATTTGCCTAATAGGAACTCTCTTTGGTTTGATGAAAAGAAAACACAAAACGTGTAGGTACAATTTCAATTATACCACTCTTTTGTAATACCGACCTCTGCATGGTGATTGTCTGTTTCTTGAGCATTTGCATCAACGAGTACTCTCAGTAATATGTCTTTTTGAAGTACATGTACAAGCTCATCATCTTCAAAGTCCTTTCTACACTTGTATACACACTGTTTGTGTTTGAACTCCCATTTAATAGTTCCCCTTTTTATCTTTAATAGTAGCACTACCTAACACTAATATTAGCTGTCCTACAACTGTTCCCACCTTGAACCGGAAAATACTGTAAAACTAGTTTTTGTTATTTTGCCCTTATTGTATACCTTGTATACTAGGGTGTAAAATAAAGAGTTGTTCTGTTCTGTACAATTCTAACTGTCGCAAAGACCGCATTATTTAAAACCGACATGTATGTGACAGTTTAACAAAGTGTCATTTTAAAAAGCATATTTTTCAATTCATTCTCATGAAACGTTTTGGCAAATAATGTCTGAATGCTAACTGGAGCTATATATGGCTTTAATGTCATAGTGCGTATACTGTCTTGTGTTGATTATTTGCCTACGAAAATGACTAACGGACGAGATTTTCACTCCAGATATACATGTATAAGGAGTTTCATTTTAATATAGGATCATAGCTGTCCCCTCCCGTTCAAAATATTCCCTGGAACAATGTCTGACCCCTCAGCTATATAACTGCTCAGGATTTGTGCCACGTTGTCCCACAATCATGCTAACTCCCATCCAGTCACTTCTGGAAACACTTGCTCTGACTTTTATTGTCACCATGGCCTTTGCAGGTTAGCTTGGTAGTCGTGCCATATTATATCGCAATGAACCCTGAAACACCCTGAAAATCATATGTAATATGTTTTAAATAGAAACGCAAATATTTAAATATGAGTTATTTTGTGGAAACATTTTTTTCTATTCTTCTTAACATAGACCTCAATCATATTGGCCTCAAAAGCTAGCAATCAGTCATAGAAATACAGCTCACATTTTTAATATGGCGAGCTAGTATTGTATAATCTTTACTGGTAAGAGTAAAACATTTCTTAAGTCACGATCACACAGTACTATGCTTAATCCGCATGGTTAACTTTGTGGAATGTTATTTTAAAATTCAAACCGGTAGGGTCAATTATGAAATAACCTGTAAATTCAAGACAATCAATAAAGAACTAACAGACGCACGTATGATTACCTTACCTTACCTTAGATGAGTTCTTGAAGAAGGCCCTCAGCCTCTGACTCAAGCTCTTCATGTTCTTCATCTCTATAACTGTATAGACTCTATGGATATGCATTCAACCATTTTACAACTATATCAAGTGTATTGCAGGCAGGATTGAAAAAATATTTCACTATAAAATGTTTTGCAATTGAAAAACGTGGCGATGGTAATGTTTTTCAATATAGCTCTCTTACATGTCCTTGTCACTTGGCCAAGCAGAGCTATTTTAACGTATCCTGTGCAATCCACGCAGTTTAATCACAAAAAGAGGTACAAAGGACCCAGGTTGCTTATCTGAGACCATATGAATCTGAAATGTGCGATGCAGCTTTCATGGTATGACTACATGGTTAGATTTGTTTTAATGAAAAAGGACCCCCGATGTGATGTCGCATGCGAAATACCAGACCTTTGGATTTGCTGTTGCAGAGAAATTGTTTAGAAACTTTAGAGTATTGACTGTATTCATACGAAGGAAAACAAATTACCACCACGATGGGGCTAATTTCGACCCCATGGTATTGATTGCAAAAACTTAATTTAGACCCATAATGCATCCCGAATTCCAAACCTCTTTGCCTTTAACTTTTAGAGATTTAAAAAAGTATACACTTAAAATATATAAAAACAAGCAACCCTCAGGGCATTGACCGCATACAAATGTTCTGTGCATTGCGGTCTCAATAAGATTAATAAAGTTTTCGTTGCATACATATATTGCAAATAAGTGACCCACAGGGCGGAGCAAGTTTTTGCCAAAGAGGGCATAATTGGAACTATAACTGTAGAGGATCACCCAACCATTTAAGAAGAAGAATTCAAGACTGTTGGGTCGTGTGGTTTCAGAAAAATCTTCAAGTTTTACTTTTTACAAGTGTTTCTACATATAAAGAAACAAAGTGACCTGAAGAGCGAGTTCCATTCTCATCTCTGATCTCAGGGTCATGAATCGAACAAAAAATGGCATAGAACCATCATCAATGTTACATGTCAAAACCATCAATTTTTACGTGTCAAATACCAAACCTAGAGAAGATCTGTCTACAAACAAATAAGTAAAACCGGTGTCACAGAGCGGGGCCAATTTTGAATCAAGCGCATCATTTGAACAACCTCTGTAGAGGACCACTATACCACGTTACTTGCAAAATATTTAGCCTCTGAGTATTGCGATATCAAGGGGAAATTTTTAAGGTTCCACTTTTTAAGTATATGTTTAGCCCTGCTGACCAACATATCGCCTGTTCAGCGCAGAATTTTGTCCATAATTGTGGGTAAACTGCTGGGAATTAACTATGTTGTGTCCAGACTTGTTAAGATATTTCAGAATTGTGTCCATAATTGTGGGTAATCTGCTGTGAATTAACTATGTTGTGTCCAGACTTGTTGAGATATTTCAGAATTTTGTCCATTATTATGGGTAAACTGCTGTGAATTAACTATGTTGTGTCCAGACTTGTTAAGATATTTCAGAATTGTGTCCATAATTGTGGTTAAACTGCTGTGAATTAACTATGTTGTGTCCAGACGTGGTGAGATATTTCAGAATTGTGTCCATAATTGTGGGTAAACTGCTGGGAATTAACTATGTTGTTTCCAGACTCGTTGAGATATTTCAGAATTTTGTCCATAATTGTGGGTAAACTGCTGGGAATTAACTATGTTGTGTCCAGACTTGGTGAGATATTTCAGAATTGTGTCCATAATTGTGGGTAAACTGCTGGGAATTAATTATGTTGTGTCCAGACTTGTTGAGATATTTCAGAATTGTGTCCATAATTGTGGGTAAACTGATGGGAAATGACTAAATTGTGTTCAGACTTATTGAGATATTTCAGAATTGTGTCCATAATTGTGGGTAAACTGCTGGAAATTAACTATGTTGTGTCCAGACTTCTTGAGATATTTCAGAATAAAGGCCATGATTGTCACAATTTATTGTGAGATTATAAGGATAATGGAAAGACATTTTTCATACAAAGTTTGTATGTTGTGTGTAGATTTATAAAATGTTGCAGCTATTATAGTTACTTTTGCATACTGTTACAATTTGTAACAGATATTACCTGTATATTAAAAGTTAAAGGCAAAAGTTAGTCTTTTTATACAATGCACATTATAAAATCGTTAGACGGTTATGTATATCAATATAATCATTAATAAAGGTCTCAATAAGGTAAATGTATTAAAGCAATACCCTTTTCTATGGAACGCCATTACTGACTTCATATGACTGTTGTCGTTGTTTGCAGTACACGAATCATTATTTTCAGTGGAATATGCATTATGCTTTGAGCAATTTTCTTTACGTTCGGTACATTCGGCATTACATGCAGTAGTTAAAGCATTATGCGAAGTAGTAACAACATTTTGTTCTGTCAAAATCTCTTGACATCCTGTACATTCGACATCTTGTGATGTAGTTACATTATTACGCACTGTAGCAATATCATTACGTGCTGTGATATCTTCTTTACGTTCGGTTCATTTGTCATTATGGGCTGTAGTTACAGCATTACGCGCAGTAGTTACAGTATTCAGTTCTGTGCTAGCTTCTTTACGTTCGGTACATTCCTCATTACGTGCTGTAGTTACATCATCACATGCAGTAGTCATATCTTTTTGTTTTGTGAAAACCTCTTTATGTTACGTACATTCAACATTATGTGCAGTAATTTTATCATTACTTGCTGTGCAAACGTCTACACTTCAGTACATTTGTCATTATGTGCATAACGTTCAGTAATAACATCATTTCGTGTTGCGCAAACTTTATTTACATTCGGTACATTCGTCATTACGTGCAATAGTTTCATCATTATGCGCTGTACTAACATAATTCCATACCGTGCGAACTTCTTTACGTTCGGTATATTCAACATTATGTGTAGTAGTTTTATCAGTATGCGCTGTGCAAACGTCTTACGTTCGGTACATTCGTCATTACGTGCAGCAAGTACATGATTATGTGCAGTAGTAACAACATTCCGTGCTGTGCAAACTTCTTTCCGTTTGGTACATTCGTCATTATGCGCAATAGTTACAGCGTGCTGTTATAAAAACATTACGTGCTGTGTCTTTTCGTTCAGTACACATCATTATGTGCACTTACTTAAAGCATTACGTAGACATTATAGACATTTGCAACAAAAGTCATAATTAATGTTTATGAAGTTGTTTGTTTTATCTTATAGATCTTAGACCTTTAGAATTGCCCAGTGAATGCTTGATTGTAATACCCATTAATGGCACGCTCCCAACCAGATTAAACTTTCTTTCTTTAATTAATGTTTTCTTCTCAATTAAAGGGATCTTTTCACGCTTTGGTAAATTGACAAAATTGAAAAAAGTTGTTTCAGATTCGTAAGTTTTCGTTTTAGTTATGATATTTGTGAGGAAACAGTAATACTGAACATTAACCATGCTCTAATATAGCCATTATATGCATCTTTTGACGATTTTAAAACCTAAAAATTATAAAGCGTTGCAACGCGAAACGATTGAATAATTTGGAGAGTTCTGTTTTTGTCGTTAAATTTTGTGAAACTACGAAGATTGCTTATATAACGTATAAAATACGTTAAGAATGTGTACTCGGCGGAATAGCTCAGTCGGCTAAAGCGTTTTTACTTCAGGACTCTGGCAGGACTCCAGGGGTCACTGGTTCGAAACCTGCTCCGGGCAATGTTCTTTTCCTTTTTTTATTTTTTTTTCTTGATTTTTTACTGGAGCTTTTACGATCCAATGTTTACATTTATCAATATAAAGCATTTAATGAATAAGTTAAAAAAATGCCAAAATCTGTGAAAAGGCCCCTTTAAACCATTGTATTTTATTAAATTAATTATCCCATCTAACATGAATAAATAAGTAATGGTGATAATGTAAAATTCTTAGAATTCAATGAAATTAATAAATCGACTTCAATATTTGACAAAGTACTAATAATAAAATAGTAACCTAATAATATTATTTAAAACAAATGCACAAATATTATATAAAAATACTTCATTTATTTCAATTTTATATGTTGTTACACAGTTTATAGAAAAAAACAATGGTTGAATTGCATTTGACAACAATTTACAATGTCATATTTCATTGACATAGTACATTTTATTATTTTCACGTAAAAATTGTGCTGCATAGCCGGGTGATGGAGGTTTCGTCACAATGCAGTTTCGTCACACTGATATTATGAAGGAGGGCAGTGGAGGTACATATAGAGTAAATAACGTCTGTTAAACAAGAGTATATAATAAGGGAGTTGTTTCATTGCAACCACAAAATCCAATCATGGCTTCAGAATACGGCACGGCGAATCGAACAGATGATGCTACAGGCTGAAGAGGTACTAATAATAATTATTACTTACCTCATAATTATTTATGGTATACACATTACTTCAATGGTCTTCTATTGTTAATAACATTATATATAATAAAAAATACAATAACTAAATTGTTCTGTACGCATATGTCATAAATTTTGCTTATTCCAGGTTGGCGGTCCTCTTCTGAATGTCGTCACTTACGTTGAGCGCACGTGAATTCATGTGGAAGCTGGAGAACTGGAGCGTCTATAGACAAACAGTTAGGACTAACAACGATGTTGAAGATATGCTTTTATTCAAAGAACAAATGATGTTATTCTGTTTATATATATATATATATATATATATATATATATATATATATATATATATATATATATATATATATATGTAACGTAATAAACAACATTGTTTATAGCATTTTTATTTCGCCTAACATAATTAACAAAATTGTTCATAAACTTTGCTCATTATTTCAGGCTGGCATCGAAGAATCAATACGCGAGCCGGGCGTGCTGACGTAGGATTCTACATGCTCGTCCCCCTTCTATGACGTGAGGCGGCGACAGTGGACTTGACGATTCGTCTAGTGTCGGAGCACGCGCTTGCCCGTGTCCATAGAATGAAATACAAGGGCGTCCATGGAAAACTATTCGACACCTGGGACAAATATGAGGACGATGATATCACCACCACTCAACTTCTTAGGCGATGCAGCAACATCGCAGGCCTTGGGCCCGATTCAACACATGACCCAATCCACGACGAAGATGTCTGAAAAAGAACAAGGACATTTAAGAGACAGAAGCGTTGTTGTGTACATAGTTGTAAATATTTATTTTTGGTGTAATACTGTTTGGAAATAAATGTATGTGGTGCGTAAAGGTAAGTATATTATTGTACCGTTTATTGAGTATATTGGTTTTTTTATTAAATCTATATGTTTTATATGCAAATATTTATGCTTGGTGTTATATTGTTTGGAAATAAATGTATGTGGTGCGTAAAGGTAAGTATATTATTGTACCGTTTATTGAGTTTATTTGTTCGTTGATTAAATATTTATGTTTTATATGCAAATATTTATTTTTGGTGTAATATTGTTTGGAAATAAATGTATGTGGTGCGTAAAGGTAAGTATATTATTGTACAAATTATTGAGTAAATTTGTATTTTATTATGTTTTATATGCAAATATTTATGCTTGGTGTAGTATTGTTTGGAAATAAATGTATGTGGTGCGTGAAGGTAAGTATATTATTGTACAATTTATTGAGTAGATTTGTATTTGATTGTATCTTTATGTTTTATATGCAAATATTTATTTTTGGTGTAATATTGCTTGCAAATAAATGTGTGTTGTGTAAAGGTAAGTATATTATTATACCGTTTATTGGGTAGATTTGTATTTGATTGTATCTTTATGTTTTATATGCAATTTTTTGTGTAATATTGCTTGCAACTAAATGTATGTGTTGTGTAAAGATAAGTATATTATTATACCGTTTATTAAGGAGATTTTTATGTTAATGTATTGTGTAATATTGTGTTGTATTTGAATAAATGTTTTTTGTGAATCATAATCAACATTGTATTATGTCATTTAATTGCATGTGTATACTAACTAAATACTTCAATTTATCGAATATAACAGAAAAGAAACAAAACATGTTGACAGAAGAAAGGTGTCAATCAAAGGTGCCCGGTATTATTCACACCTATATGTTACCATTGTGACGAACCCTCTACCCGTTTTCTACAGTAAATTCAGTGTGACGAAACTGCAGTGTGACGAAACCTCCGTAAACCGCATAGCCACTGTTCCTGTTAGTTGATAGTCAAAATTTTAACCCCAAAACATCTGCTCACAACTTTTTTTCAAATATGACAAAAGCAAATTACACTAAAATCTCATATAAAATATCGGGGTGAATTGTTTTGGGGGCGAATTGTCCAAGGAAATTAAATTCTGGGGGTGAATTGTCCAGGGGGTGAATTGTCTTGGGGTGAATAGTCAAAGAATCTGTTTCACACTTGCTGGAAAATTACGTCATCCGGTGACACGTATAAATGTTCCTAGAAAGACCTATCCACAAAACGAAAACGCGTAACTACCAAGCATAAAGTCGTTTCTATCAAACGTAACGATGTAACCAGTACGGGTAGCAGCGAAAGTACTGAATACAATGGAATTTGCATAGCACGAAATTTTAAAACCTCAACACGTAATCATATAACTACAGCACACAACGATAAATGTACCGAACGTTAATCTATGTGGACAGAACATAATGTTGTTACTACCGTAGGTAATGCTGTAACAACTGCACATAATGTTAAATGTACCGAACGTAAAGGCATTTGTTCACACCATCGCGGTGGTGTAGTGGATGAGGTGTCCGCCTAGCGATCGGGAGTTCGTGGGTTCGCTCCCAACTCGGGGAGCGTTCTCATTATCTCCTCCATAGACACCTAGTACTGGTTCTTCCCAGGAAACGGACTCGATAATGTCCCTCTGCCTACAATGCTCTAAAGGGTGCTTGGCAGTATATATATATAGATAGATAGATAGATAGATAGATAGATAGATAGATAGATAGATAGATAGATAGATAGATAGATAGATAGATAGATAGATAGATAGATAGATAGATAGATAGATAGATAGATAGATAGATAGATAGATAGATAGATAGATAGATAGATAGATAGATAGATAGATAGATAGATAGATAGATAGATAGATAGATAGATAGATAGATAGATAGATAGATAGATAGATAGATAGATAGATAGATAGATAGATAGATAGATAGATAGATAGATAGATAGATAGATAGATAGATAGATAGATACCATAATGCTGTTACTAGTACACGTAATGCTGTTACTACTGCGCATAATGATAAATGTACCTAACGAAAAGATATTTTGACATAACTTAATGCTATAACTACCGCACGTAATGCTGTAACAACTGCACATAATGACGAACGTACTCAACGTAAAGACGTTTGCACAGCACGAAATGATGTAATTACTGCATAAAATGTTGAATGTACCCAACATAAAGACATTTGGAGAGAACATAATACTGTAGCTACTTCACACGATGACGAATGAACTGAACATAATGAAATTTGCAAAGCAAACAGTGAAGCTGCTACTGCGCGTTATATTGTAACTACCGCTCTTAATGAATGTACAGAACGCCAAGAACTTTGCACAGAAAAGAATGAAGTTTGCACAGAAAATAAAACTTTGTCCATGGAACGTAATACTGTAACTGCTGCAAGTAATGCTGTAACTACTGCACATATTGACGAATATAGCGAATGTAATTAAGTTTTGACAGAACATAATGATGTAACTACTGCATGTAGTGCTGTTAGTACTGCACATAATAACGAATGTAGAGAACGTAAAGAAGATTGCACACGACATAAAGCTTATCCCACCGAAACTAATGATGAATGTACTGCAAACAGCGACAGTGCTCATATAAAGTCAGATATGGCGTTCCATACTTTTCTATTCTTAAACCTTTTTCTATGAAGTATACTTATTGAGATAAAGCCACCATAACTGTACATTCTGTGTTTATATTGTTTAATCATGTATCAAGTTATATCAATGAAGTTAATTGCATTAATTGCCTTTCGTTTCGTATGTACAGGTATGTTATTCATAGTATTTTTGTCAACAGCTGCCTTAAGTATAGATTTTGACAGTGTTCTTTGAAATTAGCAACTGCATGTGTATAATACTTTGAATATTCATTATGATATTTAAATATCAATATATTAATACTAAAGAATATGACGAGCATTTTGCATTATTAACAAACAAAATGTTAATATATTATGTAAAGTTTTGTGTACCAGAAATTTGATAAAGTGTTCATAAATAACCTAATAGTTTATGTCTTAAATGATTATTGTTTTAAACAACCATAATTAAATAAGATAAAATCATAAAGTCACTTGGAGCAGTGTTGCACATATTTAATATAAGCAAACAACAATAATTGTTAGGTGGAATACTGTTCTAACTTGAGTTAGAACAGTGTTCCACTAAATAAAAAACCCATATAGACACAGTTTTAAGTGGGAAAACTGTTCTAACTGCAATAATGTTTAATATCTCTTTTAAAATTTACATTTTTTTGTAGTAAAGAGCTATTTTATAAAGTATTTGAATATTACATCATTATAAGAAAAAAATATGACATATCTAAAGAAGCAACATAAAACCACAGTTTTTTCTTCTTCCTGAAAACTTTTGTAAAATGGAGTTGGAACAGTGTTGCGCTGAACAGGCGATATGCAGCTGATCGGAACAAAAGGGGATCACCCCATGATAATTCCTGTAAAGTGTTCATCAAATCTGCACAATAATTCGTGCAGCCGTTAAATTATTGTATACTTTCATGTAAATGACAGGCCAATGTCCATAAACGTCACTTGAATACGTCATATTACGTCGGTACATTTGGCTACATGACTTTGCACACGTTCCCGTCGGAAATTGCACACGTAACCAATAACAGTGATTCAATGTTTATTAATATATTCACTTCAGTGGAGTAACAGTACACGTTAGACAACATATAGGTTACAATTACTTGTTGTCGCAGGGCCTTTAGGCCGCCGCAGTTATCTTGTTGTTCAGAATATTTAACGAACATTGGAAAACGTTGTGCTATAATTTTCTCAGTGTCACATCGTGAGAATATAGTGCGGCAAGTCCGGATATCGAACCCAGGACACCTCACATACAGGGCGAGTGCTCTCCCGACTGAGCTAACCGGGCCGCCACTAAACTTCTCACGTGGCCAAGTTCAGACCGTGACATACACTCCCCACTTGAATATGTGTTCGTCCTCGAATACAGGGATTCATTGTTATAAATAATCAACCGTGGGGCAGGTCCTCCGTAGGAGTATACACAGGTAACGTCACGGCCCAACGTTGGGCGCAAAATGTCACAGGGATAGAATATTGTGCGGCCAGTCCGGGACTCGAACCCGGGACACCTCGCTAACAGGGCCAGTGCTCTCCCGACTTTTCTAACCGAGCCGCCACACAACTTCTCCCCTAACGTGACCAAGTTGAAAATGTGACATCAGCAAAAATAAATTGAAATGAAAGCTGTTTTAGACTTAGGCCCGTTATTGTGTTCCACCGAATATTCAACATAAACTTATACACTGTTTTCAAAATAAAAAATTCATGAAACTACTTTTCATAATGTAACACTTTAAAAATTAATATCTTTAACATCTGGAAGGGTTTTCTTGTAATAGCATGGTTATTATGTGAGAAAGACAACTCTGCGTGGAGATTAGCAAGGCGTACTATTTTATCTGAAGCCGGCTACCAGTCGGAAACGCCGTTTTGCTGTTGTGATATGTTTGTGACCGGTTTAACTTGTGGCCGGTTTGACTGCTATTAAGTGGTAAGCAACGAATTACTTTCAGACGGACGTCTTGTTCGTGAGAACGACCTACCATATTGATAACCCGCCCAATAAACGACATGACATTGACTTCCTTGTGAAATAGATTTGTTGGTAAGTTCGAACCTTTATCGAGCGATTATTATCAATACAATATGATAATGTCGTTGGCGCCCCATGACCATGTGACGCAGTTAAGCGCGAAATCTATTTCTGTTTGCTTTGAAATTTTTCATGTAATTGCCACTAATTTATGATAAAAGGGTGAACTAATTTACGTGCATGAAAACTGTATACAAGTTTTGTTCGGGAACTGTACATATGTGCATCGTGAGTAATACTGATTCAAGCTACCCTCAAGAAGTTCTACATAGAGTATTGTCCGAAGCGAACGGATGAATCCCCCAGACAACAACAACAACATCCTGTTAACATGTGATGAAGACTATCAGAAAGTTAATTTCGATGACATCATGTTCAATATAGTTAAAGGAAATTGCACTTGGTTATTAGCAATCTCAAAGGTTCAAACTACAATTAATTAGTTTAAATCAAAGGAAACACTTACAGGCGAAGAGAACAGTTGAATATGTTGAACTTGTCTTGAAAACAAAGAAATGTTTGTGATTTGTTAACTTTAGGATGTGTTTTTCTGATTTCAAGGACATAACGCTGATGTGATTAGCTAATACACAAACATTTGCAAACTGTAAACAGTGCTGTTGTTGATGGCTTAATTGCTGCAATAACTTTGCATCATCCGAGGGACGCAGGCTGTGCAGCATAAGGTAAAAAGCAAGAGCTCATCAGACAGGTTTGCAATCTATTGTTTATACTTAAACGTACAATATTGTTTATAAACCAGTTGACAAAATGTTACTTTATGGCAGCACTATTGTTACAATTCATATAATATTAGTTCTTCTTGAATGCTCTGAGCTTTTATGAGTACATAAGTTCTTCTTGTTAAAATTAAATTCAATGTAAAAAAATAATGTCTCACGTATGTACATAAAATCTAGTTAAATCAACCTAATACATTGTTACAAACACAATACCTGTTGCAATCGACATCAATTTGCGTGTATTTTGTTGAGAAATGCTCAAAACATAAACTTGATAACAAATCGTTTATGGCGGATGTTGCGATTTGAGCAAAGCAAAAGAAAAGGTTACAATGCACAAATTGTTTTAACTGTAGTATCTGACGATGTCTTGTGGTAGCAGTTGAAATTGTATTGCGCCGCATAACAGTGTAGTTTGAATTATGACACATTCTTATTACTGTTTTCTCGCTGCGATTGGATAAGTGGCAGAGTCCGTGCTTTTAGATAAGGCATTGTATAAACAGTTATTGCGCTGTATGCTAAATGAACTGAAAATCCGGAAAAAATCTGGATGTATTGTTAGGTGTTCTTACAGTGATTTGTTTTCAGGGGTTTTTTTTACTAAGAAAGTGACGCCGATATTCAGCGTCTTCCCCTACCAGAATTTTTCCCCTAAAAATACAATTTCCCCTCCAAAAATATTAATTTTTCACCAAAATATCAGATTTTACCCTCAAAGAAATGTTTTTTTTTCTTTTGGGAAGTCAAATCGAACACTCAAATCTGGGAATACCAGTGATTCTAAATATACAAATGTAGCTCTCAAATTACGTCATGGAAACCGGGCAACAAATCATATTAATCATATGACTATTTTACTGGTTTCCGGTCTTGAGCGAGAAGGGTGTATTGTCAATTAATTACTGGAAAACAGTCAAATTTTAATCCGTGTTATGTGAAAGCCAAGATATAAATGTTAAAACAGAAAAAAGTCTCACAATTGGCGTTCATACACGAACAAAAATGTTCGGACTCGGCAAATATTAATTGCGTCAATGCATTTTTTAAGAATGAATCATCAAAAACCGTTGAAACCCAGAAGGATTCGGAGGAAAATGTAATCACGGAGTGTAATCTAGAGTCCGTGATGTAATCAACATCGAACATTGTGAAAGTGAAAGTACACAATCGGCAGCTGCCGCAGCTTTCCCTTCCAATACTGTAGCAGATCTAGATCATCTACCCATTCATCATGAAATTGAAATCACAATATTGACATCGTCCCCCGGCCCCAGTTGAAAACATTTCCCATTATTAGATCTACCCCTGCAATTTTATTTAGGACTTTGACTTTCATACTTGTTCATGTGTTTAAGAACAAAAAGGTCAGAGACATGCCTCTTTTTCTAAAAAAAACCCCTGAAGTCTGTAGGTGAGTTATAGACATTGAAATTAACAGTTTTATTTTTTCCCCAAATATGTCTCTTTCGCGCTCTATTTTCCCCTTTTACCCAGCGTCCAGCGTCTTCCCCTTTTTCTAAAAAAAACCCCTGGTTTTGCCCAAAATTACCGCCGATGTTCGGCTGCTTCCCAATTGCCAAAAATAATATTTTTTTCCTAAAAATCTGACCAAAATTTCCCAAAAAATGGCAAAATTTTCCCAATAAGGCCAATAAGATTACAATGTCCAGGGGTTATTTTTACTAAGAAAGTGACGCCGATATTCGGCGTCTTCCCCTACCAGAATTTTTCCCCTAAAAATACCATTTCCCCTCCAAAAATATACTTTTTCACCAAAATATAATATTTTACCCTCAAAGAAATGTTTTTTTTCTCTTGGGAAGTCGACACTTATCCAATTTGTACTATGTACAACGATCTCGCTCTCTCTCTCTCTCCTGACAAACACTCAAATCTGGGAATCCCAGTGATTCTATATATAGCTCTTAAATTACGTCATGGAAACTGGGCAACTAATCGTATTTATCATGTGACTATTTTACTGGATTCCGGTCTTAAGCGAGAAGGGTGTTTCGTCAATTAATTACCGGAAACCAGTCGAATTTTCATCCGGGTTATGTGAAAGCAAAGAAATAAACGTTAAAACAGAAAAAGTCTCACAATTGGCGTTCATACACGAACAAAATAAAACGTTTGGACTCGGAAAATATTAATTGCTTGACGCATTTTTTAAGAATGAATCATCAAAAACCGTTGAAACCCAGCAGGATTCAGAGGTACATGTAATCAACATCGATTAATACTGTCGGATTATTGTAAAAGTGAAAGTAGACAATCGGCAGCTGCCGCACCTTTCCCTTCCAATACTGTAGCAGATCTAGATCGTCAACCCATTCATCTTGAAATTGAAATCATAATATTGACATCATTCCCCGGCCCCAGTTGAAAACATTTCCCATTATTAGATCTACACCTGCAACTTTATTTAGGACTTTGACTTTAATATCATACTTGTCCATGTGTTTAAATACAAAAAGGTCAGAGACATGCCTCTTTTTCTAAAAAAAAACCTGAAGTCTGTAGGTAAGTTATAGACATTGAAATGAACAGTTTTTATTTTTTCCCCAAATATGTCTCTTTCGCGCTCGATTTTCCCCTTTTACCCAGCATCCAGCGTCTTCCCCTTTTTCTAAAAAAAACCCCTGTATATATTCATGTAAGTTGTTGTTGATCTAAATTTTGTACACAATTACATATTAAAACAACATATTTACAAGATGCACATTTTTTTTACACATGTCTATCTCATTCATCAAAAAATTTATTTTTTTGGAAATTGGGAATTTTTTGCCACATTTTGGGAAAAAAGTATACTTTTTGGGATTGGGAACATAGCTGAATTTCGGCTATAAAATCGGGCCCAAAAACCCCTGGCAATGAAGTTACCCGGGCCATGGGATGCTTGCCAAATCATTCTTACCTCCTCGTCTGAAAGTAAGGCATGATAGGCAATAGCCTCACTTTCAGGACAGGGAGTATATGTGGGCTGCACATATATGGGCTGCGCATATGTGGGCTGCACATATGTGGGCTGTGCTACTGTGGGCTGTGCTGCTGTAAGCTGTGCTGCTGAAGTCGCTGTCTGATTGTACATGGCCATGACAATTGGCGACATGAGGTCTTTCAATGCGGCGATGTCCTGCGTGAGCGCCGCGGGTAGCCTCTGGTTTAAACTGGTCTTTTATTATGGATCCCAGTTTTGCGACATTTCCAATTTTTATAATATATAGATATGTTTTCAATTCAATGTTTTATTTAAGTCTCATCCATTTCATGTACATACTAATTAAAGAGCATTTAAACATACCTAAGAATAGAAAATGACCATTCTATGTGCAGTACACTCCACGCGTTTTCCCCAAAAAACGCGCTCCCTCCGCGGGTTTTTTCTGCTAGCAAGTGTTCACGCCGCGTTGAAAGAGCGAGGTGAACTGGATTAAACGCTCGGCGTTACGCCGCGTTCGCTAATTCCCGCGGCGTGTATTACTTAAGGCTAGTCAGTAAATGCAGACACTTTCCGTTTTTATCAGTGACTGCCGCGCAACGCCGCGTTAGCAGTGTGCTACTGGGCATGCCAAAAAATAAAAACATTGTTATAATAAATTGTTTAAATACTGTAGTACATGTATAAAAAAAAGATAATTGTATAGAAAATACGTATACAAATTATGTTTTTTAATTCACAGGTACGTCTTCAATATGAATGAATATAATACATTTGACAAATTAATATTTAAATCATAACACATATAACACAATAATAAATGTTCCGTAAAATTTCCAAATGAGAATAATAATTAGTAATCCGAAACACACTACGATTTTTAATTGTTAACACGACGTTTACAAATGCTTCCAATATACAGTCATCATGTATATTTCCCGACAAAAGCGCGCAAAAATTATGCTGTAATGTACAAGGTCAAGGTATAATGTATACTCCTGCAAAGCGTGCGTGTATTCAATTTTTTATACAAACTTTGTAGCGCAGAGAACATTGAATTTTGTTGATTTCGGTTGAAAGTTTCTATGGTATTTTTTAACGAAATTATATCGCGAATAAGTTGATATTTCCTCTAAAATAATTTCAAATCGAACACGCCGAATCTTTATCGTTACAGTATTTTAGTAGAGTAATTATTTTAACAGAAATTGTACTGTAAACTGATTAAAGAAGACATCTGGGCGGAACTGCATTTTAAGTGTTTGTTGTTATGAAAACACGCAAAGCTTATCTACTGACCTATTGTGTAGACTGCTGTCTGCGGTGTTTTGACAAAAGGGATTAACATGTGTGAATGTCTCTCTGCCGATTTGGTCCATAATTACTGGTAAACATTGTTTTGAATGTCGACGCAACAAGAATACAACTGTGAATATTAAATGCAACTATCAACTCAATAGTTACCACCTTCTTTTAGCAATCAATGGAATAACCTACCTACAAAGGGAAAATAAATGCATTAGCGAGCAGAGAATTGACTTTGTTCCGACAATTAAAAATCCATTCCTTATGCATTCGTTGAACGTGTTTACTTGAGTAAGTTATGCCTTTAGACAGGAAGCGGCTTTTCTTTGATTACGTCAAACTGTCAATTCACACAGATTTGCGAGATTTTTATGGTCCTTTGTCATTTGTTTACATGTTTAGTATAGAAAATCACCAGCTTACATGAAAACTTTGGATTAAATTATCAAAATAAAAACAATGTTGCAAACTGTTTTTATATTAATTGGTAAGTATTCAGGTGTTTTTTTTTACTAAGAAAGTGACGCCGATATTCGGCGTCTTCCCCTACCAGAATTTTTCCCCTAAAAAACCCATTTCCCCTCCAAAAAAATAATTTTTCACCAAAATATAATATTTTACCCTCAAAGAAATGTTTTTTTTCTTTTGGGAAGTCGACACTTATCAAATTTGTACGATGTACAACGATCTTGCTCTCTCTCTCTCCCGACGAACACTAAAATCTGGGAATCCCAGTGATTTTATATATAGCTCTTAAATTACGTCATGGAAACCGGGCAACTAATCGTATTAATCATGTGACTATTTTACTGGACTCCGGTCTTGCGCGAGAAGGGTGTTTCGTCAATTAATTACCGGAAACCAGTCGAATTTTCATCCGGGTTATGTGAAAGCCAACGTTAAAAAGTCTCACAATTGGCGTTCATACACAAACAAAATAAAACGTTCGGACTCGGAAAATATTAATTGTGATGATGCATTTTTTAAGAATGAATCATCAAAAACCGTTGAAACCCAGCAGGATTCGGAGGTACATGTCATCAACATAGATTAATACTGTCTGATTATTGTGAAAGTGAAAGTAGACAATCGGCAGCTGCCGCACCTTTCGCTTCTAATACTGTAGCAGATCTAGATCGTCAACCCATTCATCATGAAATTGAAATCACAATATTGACATCGTTCCCCGGCCCCAGTTGAAAACATTTCCCATTATTAGAGCTACCCCTGCAACTTTATTTAGGATTTTGACTTTAATATCATACTTGTTCATGTGTTTAAGAACAAAAAGGTCAGAGACATGCCTCTTTTTCTAAAAAAAACCCCAGAAGTCTGTTGGTGAGTTATAGACATTGAAATGAACAGTTTTATTTTTTTTCCCAAATATGTCTCTTTTGCGCTTGATTTTCCCCTTTTACCCAGCGTCCAGCGTCTTCCCCTTTTTCTAAAAAAAACCCCTGGTATTAGTTAAAAGACGACGTTTTGTGTGTCGTAAATCAACGAGTTTTCTATACAACAACAACTACTTCTACAACCATGTCGGGATCGATCTATCTTGGTTGTTTTTTTTTAATTGTAAATATTATACTACATGTACATGTATGTACTTGTAATAAATGTAATTTTATTTGAAAATCAGGAAGTCAAACAAAATTAAATTGATCGTTATCTCGTAATACGCGGAGTTTCCCCTTGCGTTGCCCAATCCAAATGCCACAGGCTGTAACAAAAAAAACAAAAAAAATCACTGATAATTAATTGATCTCAAGAAACTGTTTATTTCTTAATTTAAAAATAAATAATCAGAACTGAATAATAATATAAATATACGTTGAATTGTTTACACATGCAACATAATTACTTTCTACACACAAAATATTGTCATTTTGCCTTTACCTAAAATGCTTTACACATTCTTTGGCAGATAGATGTATGTTGCGTATGAAAATGGTAGGTATATTGGCACAGCTTTGCTTGTTCGCCAGTTTATATGAACTGAGTAATTCTTACAATCGTAATGTTTTTGTTAATGTTTGTTTGATGTTTGCTTCGTATGCACTCATTGAAACTTCCCGGATATTTCATGCCGATTGACGAATAATAATAAATTATCAATTATAAAACATGTGGAAATTTTTATTCCCAAACAGTTCGGCTTCTTATTTTGTGCATGTTGAATAGAACATGAAAAAGTTAGTTGGTCTGTACTTGATATGTTACATACAAGAGATTATGTATTTATGTATGCACATGAAGCATTTGAAAATAAATTTTATAAGTAACACAATAAATTTCCAGTTCAGTTGAACATTTATAATGCATTAATAAACTAATTAAAATGCAAGCATTATATACATGTATTTACACTTTTCTGGTCCACAACCTGTATTAGTTGCATCTGTGTAATTGGAAAGCAAACTACTAAGATATGTTATTTAGATTTGTTGTTTATATACATAAATAATTAGAAAATAATATAATAATACAGTAATATCAAATTGGCAACATTACAACTATATATTCATGTAAGTTGTTGGTGATCTAAATTTTGTACACAATTACACCTTAAAACAACATATTTACAAGATGCACATTTTTTTATGCCCCCCTTCGAAGAAGAGGGGGTATATTGCTTTGCACTTGTCGGTCGGTCTGTCGGTTCACCAGGTGGTTTCCGGATGATAACTCAAGAACGCTTGGGGCTAGGATCATGAAACTTCATAGGTACATTGATCATGACTCGCAGATGACCCCTATTGATTTTCAGGTCACTAGGTCAAAGGTCAAGGTCACAGTGACTTGAAATAGTAAAATGGTTTCCGGATGATAACTCAAGAACGCTTACGCCTAGGATCATGAAACTTCATAGGCTTATTTGGGTTTTTATGTCCCCCACTATAGTAGTGGGGGACATATTGTTTTTGCCCTGTCTGTTGGTCTGTCTGTTGGTCTGTCTGTTGGTCTGTCTGTTGGTCTGTTGGTCTGTCTGTTGGTCTGTTTGCGCCAACTTTAACATTTTGCAATAACTTTTGCTATATTGAAGATAGCAACTTCATATTTGGCATGCATGTGTTTCTCATGAAGCTGCACATTTTGAGTGGTGAAAGGTCAAGGTCATCCTTCAAGGTCAGAGGTCAAATATATGTGGCCAAAATCACTCATTTTATGAATACTTTTGCAATATTGAAGATAGCAATTTGATATTTGGCATGCAAGAACGCTTACGCCTAGGATCATGAAACTTCATAGGTACATTGATTATGACTGGCAGATGACCCCTATTGATTTTTAGGTCACTAGGTCAAAGGTCAAGGTCACAGTGACTTGAAACAGTAAAATGGTTTCAGGATGATAACTCAAGAATGCTTATGCCTAAGATCATGAAACTTCATAGGTACATGGATTATGACTGCCAGATGACCCCTATTGATTTTCAGGTCACTTGGTCAAAGGTCAAGGTCACAGTAACTCGAAACAGTAAAATGGTTTCCGGAGGATAACTCAAGAATGCTTACGCCTAGGATCATGAAACTTCATAGGAACATTGATCATGACTGGCAGATGACCCCTATTGATTGTCAGGTCACTAGGTCAAAGGTCAAGGTCACAGTGACTCGAAACAGTAAAATAGTTTCTGGATGATAACTCAAGAATGCTTACGCCTATGATCATGAAACTTCATAGGTACATTGATTATGACTGCCAGATGACCCCTGTTGATTTTCAGGTCACTTGGTCAAAGGTCAAGGTCACAGTGACTCGAAACAGTAAAATGGTTTCTGGATGATAACTCAAGAATGCTTACGCCTATGATCATATAACTTCATAGGTACATTGATCATTTTCTGGATGATAACTCAAGAATGCTTACGCCTAGGATCATGAAACTTCATAGGTACATTGATCATGACCACCAGATGACCCCTATTGATTTTTAGGTCACTAGATCAAAGGTCAAGGTCACAGTGACTCAATACAGTAAAATGGTTTCCAGATGATAACTCAAGAATGCTTATGCCTAGGATCATGAAACTTCATAGATACATTGATCATGACTGGCAGATCACCCCTATTGATTTTCAGGTCACTAAGTCATAGGTCAAGGTCACAGTGACTCAAAACAGTAAAATGGTTTCAGGATGATAACTCAAGAATGCTTACCTGAAGTTTCATGATGACCCCTATTGATTTTCAGGTCAAAGGTCAAGGTCACAGTTACTCGAAACAGTAAAATGGTTTCCGGAGAATAACTCAAGAATGCTTACGCCTAGGATCATGAAACTTTATAGGAACATTGATCATGACTGTCAGATGACCCCTATTGATTGTCAGGTCACTAGGTCAAAGGTCAAGGTCACAGTGATTCGAAACAGTTAAATGGTTTCCTGATGATAACTCAAGAATGCTTACGCATATGATCATGAAACTTCATAGGTACATTGATTATGACTGCCAGATGACCCCTATTGATTTTCAGGTCACTTTGTCAAAGGTCAAGGTCACAGTAACTCGAAACAGTAAAATGGTTTCCGGAGGATAACTCAAGAATGCTTACGCCTAGGATCATGAAACTTCATAGGAACATTGATCATGACTGGCGGATGACCCCTATTGATTGTCGGGTCACTAGGTCAAAGGTCAAGGTCACAGTGACTCGAAACAGTAAAATAGTTTCCGGATGATAACTCGAGAATGCTTACGCCTATGATCATGAAACTTCAATGGTACATTGATCATGACTTGCAGATGACCCCTGTTGATTTTCAGGTCACTGGGTCAAAGGTGAAGGCCACAGTGACTCGAAATAGTAAAATGGTTTCCAGATGATAACTCAAGGATGCTTACGCTTAGGATCATGAAACTTCATAGGTACATTCATCATGACTGGCAGATGATCCCTATTGATTTTCAGGTCACTAGGTTAAAGGTCAAGGTCAAAGTGACACAAAACGTATTCACACAATGGCTGCCACTAGTACAACTGACAGCCCATATGGGGGGCATGCATGTTTTACAAACAGCCCTTGTTTTCTTTGAAATTGTTGTGAAATCTAAAGCTTTCTTAACAGACATAGGGCTCATTCACTGTTAGGGTGTTTCCCACTGACAGTGCAATTATATAATGGTATCTTCATAAAAAAATGAAGCATCAATGCTTCAACAGCAGAAAACTCTGAGTTGCATGGTTCTTTAAGTTCTCTTAAATTTACGCTTGTTTCAGATTTTTCTGCCCCATTCCTGTCAGCCTCCAGCTTCCTTATTCTTGAAGAAGACTTCTTATATCTTCCACTACAGTTTGAAATTCCTCCCTGGTGACGCTGTTGCTGAAATAAACAAGCAAATTCTTTGAATTGATATCCTCCGCCACATACATTTTTCTAACCCATTCCATACTACAGCCTTATCTCTAGGCAATCCCTATCAGTAATAGCCTTATCAGCACCTATTGTCGCAATAGTCCCCTATCAATTGCTTAGACAAGTTCATTCTAAAGTCCAAGACTGTGCTGTCTTAAGCTTTTCCATTTCTACTTTTCTGCTGGTGAAAAGGGGATTCCCTCATGACGACGTACCCATTTGTGATAGCTGTTTCCAGCAGAAAAAAGAACATGTACGCCCACCACTTTCTTGATGTGCGAAATGTGGGTCACTCAGTCCTCATCTGGTCCGCATGATCAACCCCATTCATATTTTGATTGTACTCGGGAATGGTACGTAGGGCCTGTACTTCACGAACTTCTACACTTCGTGTTTTACGCAGAAATGTTGTGTCAATGTCTTTGGGTGTTTCTGCTGTAGGCAATGTGTAGACTGGCTTTTTATCCATCCATACACTCACAAGTTGTTGCCCTTTTGTTGCAAAAACAAAGTCCCCTTGCTTTTGGACAGTTTTCTTACCTGGCTGGTTTAATGGAAAGCCTTTTCTATTTGAACATACAGTTCCAGGAGCATATGTGTTTTGCTTCAACAGTTCATCGAACAACTTGGGACTAAAAAAATTGTCCACATTAACAATGTTATACTTTCCCCGAAGTTTATGGCTCAAGTCCAACACAACTCTTGTTGCCAGCCCAACTTCAGCCGTGTTAGCATCCTTGCCAGTGTAAACTTGGAAATCGTTCACATAGCCATTCACTGGATTCGGCACATTGTAACCCACACTTTTACACTGTACCTGGCTGGTTTGAGTGGCATGAACTGTCGGAATCCAAGACGACCACGGAACTTGACCATCGCCTTGTCAATCAAAACATTTCTTTGTGGATTGTAAAGTGTCAAATATATATTTTTCTCACCACATCAAGGAATGGCCGAATCAAGAACAGCACATAATCAACCAAATGTATTACTAATTAAAATAACTAAAGAAATCATCAAACTTCTCTTTTAAATCATAACAATAGACAACAATATTGTCTTATTCTACCGCTTTGTTTACGTTACGACCGATGATGTATGGCATTTTTTTTAAAAGAAATACAATATTTACCTTAAGTGTAACTTACCTTCAATCGAAATGGAATCTAGTTGTTTTCCTTTAAATTTATTAAGATGTTCATTTTCCATGGCGATTCATACCCTTGCTACAGTACACTCCACGCGTTTTCCCAAAAAAACGCGCTCCCTCCGCGTTTTTTTTTCTGCTAGTGAGTGTTAACGCGGCGTTGGAGAGCGGGGTGAACTCGATAAAACGCTCGGCGTTACGCCGCGTTTGCTTATTCCCGCGGTGTGTATTACTTAAGCCTAGTCGGTAAATGCAGACAATTTCTGTTCTTATCAGTGACCGCCGCGCAATGCCGCGTTAGCAGTGTGCTACTGGGCATGCCAAAAAATAAAAACATTGTTATAATAAATTGTTTAAATACTGTAGTGCATGTATAAATAAGAAAATTGTATAGAAAATTAATATATGTTTTAATTCATAGGTATGTCTACAATATGAATTAATACGCCAGGTGATCGTTTAAAGTTTATAAGGATAAATGTTCCGTAAAATTTACAAATGAGGACCGCCGCGTCGGCTTATCAGTTTTGCCGATCGTTCATCGCCGCGTCCAAAATCATGCAAACGCCGCGTATCGCGGGATTTTCTTAATCTCCCTCCAGGTCAATCCCCGCGGAGTAGCGAGGGAAATTGGGGAAAACGCGTGGAGTGTACTGTACCTTCGTTTTTTCTAGCAAAGAGCTTTGTAATCTGTATACATCTGTGTGGGCGTTAAGGTTATGACCCATATGGTCTGCAATCATTTTCAATTCCGATACGGTCATATCAAGAATCTGTTTCAAAATAAAATAAACATGTTTTTAAAGTAATTATTAAATGTACCTCATCATTGTGTTTTAATGAAAACAACTAATTTGTAGTTCATCATTAACTTATTTTTTCACCTTCATTATGACTATATAAGAAATTGTTGATATGTGATAAATCTAAGATTTATTATTTGAACATAGTTTTTAAAAATGTGCCTGTGATGATGTAGCCAGGTATTTTTGTAAAGTTTGTGTCTTAATACGATTCGGTTCCTTCAGGCCAAGACAATGATTTGTCACTTCCTGCATCGCTTCAAATCCCTATAACGGTGTTCTGTCACTCTGTCTTTAATACCCATGATTAACTAACACAAATAAAATAACTTAATTTTTTTTTTTTTTTTTTCATATGATGAACAAAAATGTAATCCTTGTCAGAATGAAAAATAAATTATAATTTTCATATAATATGTCTAATACTCTTGACAATGCTCATGATTCATATCAATTATGTCCATGATGCAATTGAAGTGTTTGTAGCTTTGACCAATAACGAAATAAAATAACTATTAAATAAGGTCCCTCTTCAATTCATTTCATCTAGACATCATATATAAACATTATCTGTTGTTTTAAAAATATATTTGATAAACATAAACATACTTCCTTCAATACCATAAGCATAATTATACCTGCAGAAGATGAACGGACTTGTTCTGTTTCTTCTCCGAATTAGATAGTCAAGGGCCTCAATAATGTTGTGCTTCAGTATAATATGAACTTTTCGGGAGACCTCTTGTCGATTTCCCAGGCACTTCAACTAACTTCAATCTGGAGGTTACCTTAAGTATTAATACATGTCATAAATAATATAAAATATTCTCATTTGGTATTTAATCTCATGTAAAGTCATTACCATTATTTGACGTTATTTGACATTGATATATTCACACTTTTAATGGAGCTGTTTCTTACTCATAACTTATGGTAAAGATATTTTTCAAATTAAGTGCAAACTTCTAAGGTAATGACATTAATTAATATATGCTGAGCATACATGGTGTTGGTTTTTTAATTTTCTTCACAAAGATCAGCGGATTAAAACCTTTGGAGGATAGATATACAGAAAGCCACAACTTAAAAACAGCAAACAAACTACCTTTTAGATAGAATTCGTTCTGATACATAGAGGGAGTTATAAATATATTTCTCTGTCTACTTTGTCATAAAGTTAGAATGAAGGCTTGTCTCTGTGACAATCTCTACGTCGTCATATTCGCTTGAATAATACACATTACGGTCTTCTATGTGATCATAATCGCTTCCCATCAGACCACAGTCAGCCAGTGTTTGAAACTCTCTTCCATGCATAATAACGTAAGTGTATCTGCATGAAATCCAAAACCTTTAACTCTGCGACTTTAGCGATACGTCACTTGTTAATCTGCGCCGTTCTCTCCCATGCCCTTCTGTGAGGTTGATCATTGTGTATACAGTACCTTCAATCATTTCACCACAAAGCCATTCTTTCAGTGTTGTCAAATCTTCAGAGAGGGGCATTCTTGTTGGCTGATATCTGCCAGCGCTTTTGTCGTCTTTTTGCCACGGACGACATTCTATTGTTCCAGTGAGCCTGATAGATTTCTTGAAACTCTCTTGCCTCATTTGTGTCCTCTTTTTGGCCATTCTGAATGGACACACTCATCTTTTACAATGCCAGGTGTTTAACATAATGTCCTTATACTAATGCAATTTGGGGTGAGTTGCTTTGTTAGCTCATCTATTTTTTGAAAAAAAATTATGAGCTATTGTCATCACCTTGGCGTCGGCGTCGGCGTCGGCGTCGGCGTCGGCGTTGGCGTTGGCGTTGGCGTCGGCGTCCGGTTAAGTTTTGCGTTTAGGTCCACTTTTCTCAGAAAGTATCAATGCTATTGCATTCAAACTTGGTACACTTACTTACTATCATGAGGGGACTGGGCAGGCAAAGTTAGATAACTCTGGCGTGCATTTTGACAGAATTATGTGCCCTTTTTATACTTAAAAAATTGAAAATTTTGGTTAAGTTTTGCGTTTAGTTCCACTTTTCTCAGTAAGTATCAATGCTATTGCATTCAAACTTGGTACACTTACTTACTATCATGAGGGGACTGGGCAGGCAAAGTTAGATAACTCTGGCGTGCATTTTGACAGAATTATGTGCCCTTTTTATACTTAAAAAATTGAAAATTTTGGTTAAGTTTTGCGTTTAGTTCCACTTTTCTCAGTAAGTATCAATGCTATTGCATTCAAACTTGGTACACTTACTTACTATCATGAGGGGACTGGGCAGGCAAAGTTAGATAACTCTGGCATGCATTTTGACAGAATTATGAGCCCTTTTTATACTTAGAAAATTGACAATTTTGGTTAAGTTTTGTGTTTAGGTCCATTTTATTCCTTAAGCATCAAAGCTATTGCTTTCATACTTGCAACACTTACTAACTATCATAAGGGGACTGTGCAGGCAAAGTAATGTAATCTGACTGGCATTTTGACAGAATTATGTGCCCTTTTTATACTTAGAAAATTGAAAATTTGATTAAGTTTTGTGTTTAGGTCCACTTTATTCCTACAGTATCAAAGCTATTGCTTTCATACTTGCAAGATTTATGAACTATCATAAGGGGACGGTGCAGGCAAAGTTATGTAACTCTGACTGGCATTTGGACGGAATTATGGGCCCTTTATACTTAGAAAATTGAAAATTTGGTTAAGATTTATGTTTTGGTCCACTTTACCCCTAAAGTATCATAGATATTGCTTTCATACTTGGAACACTCACAAACTATCATAAGGGTACAGTAAAAGGACAAGTTGCATAACTCTGGTTGTCATTGTTACGGAATTATGGCCCTTTTTTGACTTAGTAACTTTTAATATATGGTTAAATTTTGTGTTTCGATCCACTCTAAGTATCAAGGCTATTGCTTTCAAACTTCAAATACTTACATGCTATCATGAGGTTACTGTACCTGGCAACTTGAATTTTACTTTGACCTTTGAATGACCTTGACTCTCAAGGTCAAATTATTAAATTTTGCTAAAATTGCCATAACTTCTTTATTTATGATTAGATTTGATTGATACTTTGATGAAACTACTCTTACCTGACATACCACAATAGACTTCACCCAAACCATCCCCCGTGCCCTCCTCCCCCCCCTCCCCCCTCCCCCCCCCCTATTTTTTTTTTTTTTTTTTTTTTTTTTTTAAGATCATCTCACAAATGACCACCACACCCTCACACTATACCCCCACCCCCACCCCCCCACCCCACCCCCCCCCAATTTTTTTTTTTGATTTTTTTTTTTTTTTTTTTTTTTAAGATCATCTCACAAATTATCACCACACCCTCACACTATACCCCCCCCCATTTTTTTTTTAAAACGGTTATTTTTGAAATACCGTCCAACCATCGCACCCAAAACCCCCCCCCCCCCCCCCCCCCCCCCCCCCGATTTTTTTTTTTTCGCTTTTTTGGAAGATAATGTAATAAATGTCCACAACCCCACACTATACACCCCTCTTCACTCCACTCCTCCCTCCTTTGTGATTGAAAATGAGAGTCCCTTCACCTTTAAAAAGAAAATAGATGAGCGGTCTGCACCCGCAAGGCGGTGCTCTTGTTTTGAAATTGCAATAGTAGCGTTCACAACGTGAATAAATTTTGATCCTATTATAAAATGTTCAAGCAGCAATGGATGTTTGCCTTGAATGTGCAGTTTCTTCAACAGTTTCCCAACCGTTTTAACTTTAGTTCTTACATTGCCCATGTCTTTCTCCATTTTTTTCTGAATCTCCACCTGAACGGCATAACATGGACTTTGCAAACTTGCAAATTAATTTTTCACCCCTGCACATTTCAGGGATGCCCGGATTTGCGGACGTTTCTTTCATGCCTTGTATAAGGCTTTCAACAGGGAATTCCGCTTTGCCGACTGGTTTTATGAAGGGCGAAAGTAGTACACATGCATCCTGCCTGAAGTTTGTCGATGGCTGTTCATTGTATGGCTTAATTATTATGCACAGCTCTTCATTTGAAGCCAAAGGGAGCTGTATAAGAAGAAGCCAAGACAATACTGGCACGGCAAAAATCGATAAGCCAACCACAAGGAAGACTTTTGAGAGCTTTAAATATTTAAAAAAAAACACAGAATACTAAATAAATTCTAATTTCAATTTTAATTAATCCTTAATAACATCCAACTTGAATATAACACTACTTTCGACAAGAACATTTATGATAGAAATCCTGTAAAACAGCAAAAAAACTACCTTTTAGATAGAATTTTTTTCTGATACATCGAGGGAGTTATAAATATATTTCTCTGTCTACTTTGTCATAAAGTTAGAATGAAGGCTCGTCTCTGTGACAATCTCTACGTCATCATATTCGCTTGAATAATACACATTACGGTCTGCTATGTGATCATAATCGCTTCCCATCAGACCACGGTCAGCCAGTGTTTGATACTCTCTTCCATGCATAATAACATAAGTGTATCTGCATGAAATCCAAAACCTTTAACTCTGCGACTTCAGGGATACGTCACTTGTTAATCTGCGCCGTTCTCTCCCACGCCCTTCTGTGAGGTTGATCATTGTGTATATGGTACCTTCAATCATTTCACCACAAAGCCATTCTTTCAGTGTTGTCAAATCTTCAGAGAGGGGCATTCTTGTTGGCTGATATCTGCTGGAGCTTTTGTCGTCTTTTTGCCACAGACGACATTCTATTGTTCCAGTGAGCCTGATAGATTCCTTGAAACTCTCTTGCCTCATTTGCGTCATCTTTTTGGCCATTCTGAATGGACACACTCATCTTTAAAAATGCCAGGTGTTTAAAGTAATGTCCTTATACTAATGCAATTTGGGGTGAGTTGCTTTGTTTTGAAATTGCAATAGTAGTGTTCACAACTTGAATAAATTTTGATCCTATTATAAAATGTTCAAGCAGCAATGGATGTTTGCCTTGAATGTGCAATTCCTTCAACAGTTTCCCAACCGTTTTAACTTTAGTTCTTACATTGTCCATGTCTTTCTCCATTTTTAGCTCACCTGAGCGATAGCTCGAGGTGAGCTATTGTGATCACTCAGCGTCCGGCGTCCGTCCGGCCGTCTGTAAACAATTTGTAAACATCTTCTTCTACTTAACCATTGAGCCAATTTCAACTAAATTTCATGTGGAGCATCCCTAGGTCATGGGACAAAAGAATTGTTAAAAAAAATTTGATCACATAACCAAGATGGCCGCCATGACCATATATGGTAAAAACCTTAAAAAATCTTCTTGTCAGAAACCGCTCATCAGATTTTCAAAAAATTTCACAGGGATGACCTTTAAGGGCTTCCCTGAAAAAGTTGTTCAAAGAAATTTGATTCGTCAAAAAACATGGCCACAGGAGCTCGTTGAACTCTGCATGTTTATTCGTTTTTGCCTACTTTGTGAAAACTTTCAAAAATCTTCCACATTTTTTGTCCGATCCTTTCCAAATTTGCACAGTGTCTTTATATCAATGAGGACACAAACCCTACAAAAAAATGATCATTATTGGTCCATGAAGTACAGAATTACCTCCCCTTGAATTGAGAAAATGGTGTTTATGCAATAAAGTCCAAATTTTTCATCCAATTCTTTCCAAACTTGTAAGGATTTAGCATGGTTCAAACAAGGGAAACAACTACGGTTTATGCATGTTCTTTTTATTACAGATTTGCCTCCCTTTAATTCATTCAAAATCTCATTTTACAGCAGAGATTCCAAATCTGACCTGTAAATGAGCCCCATATTTACTGCCGGTGCTATGTTACCTTTTCCCATTTGATCATTCTTAAGTATTGGTCTTGTAATGCTGCTACTGCTACTGCTACTGCTACTGCTACTACTACTACTACTACTACTACTACTACTTCTACTACTACTACTACTACTACTACTACTTCTACTACTTCTAACCACTACTACTACTACTACTACTACTACTACTACTACTACTACTACTACTACTACTACTAGTACTACTACCACCACCACCACCACCACCACCACCACCACCACCCCACCACGTCTACTATTACTACTTCTACTACTACTACTGCCACTACTACTACTACTTTTACCACTACTACTACTACTACTACTACTACTACTACCACTACTACTACTACTACTACTACTACTACTACTACTACTACTACTACTACTACTCTACTACTACTACTACTACTTCTACTACTACTACTACTACTTACTACTACTACTACTACTACTACTACTACTACTACTACTACTACTACTACAACTACTATTACTACTACTACTACTACTACTACTACTACTACTACACCACCACCACCACCACCACCACCATTCACAGTGACAAAAAACGTATTCACACAATGGCTGCTACTACAACTTATAGCCCATATAGGGGGGCATGCATGTTTTACAAACAGCCCTTGTTTCTATGGGATTTTAACCACAACTGTTCATGTTTATCTCCGACACATATTTTTAGGTCACCTGTCATGAAGTGACACGGTGAGCTTATGTGATCGTGTGATGTCCGGCGTCCGTTGTGTGTGCCTGCGTGTGTCCGTGCGTCCGTCCGTCAACAATTTGTTTGTGTAGACAGTAGAGGTCACAGTTTGCATCCAATCTTGATGAAATTTGGTCAAAATGTTTATCTTGATGAAATCCGGTTTGGGATTGTATTTGGGTCATCTGGGGTCAAAAACAAGGTCACTAGGTCAAATAATAGAACAACCTTCTGTAGACAATAGAGGTCACAGTTTTCATCCAATCTTTATGAAATTTGGTCAGAATGTTTATCTTGATGAAATATGGGTTGGGATTTTATTTGGGTCATCTGGGGTCAAAAACTAGGTCAAATAATAGAAAAACCTTGTGTAGACATTAGAGATCACAGTTTTCATCCAACCTTTATGAAATTTGGTCAGAATTCTTGATGAAATCTGGGTGGGATTGTATTTGGGTCATCTGGGGTAAAAATCTAGGTCAAATAAATAGAAAAACCTTGTGTTGACAATAGAGGTCACAGTTTTCATCCAATATTTATGAACTGTGGTCAGAATGTTTATCTTGATGAAATCTGGATTGGGATTGTATTTGGGTCATCTAGAGTCAGGAACTAGGTCACTAGGTCAAATAGAAAAAACCTTGTGTAGACAAAAGAGGTCATAGTTTTCATCTGATCTTAATGAGTCAGGTGAGCGATTCAGGGCCACCATGGACCTCTTGTTTTCTGAATCTCCACCCGAACGGCATAACATGGACTTTGCAAACTCGCGAATTAATTTTTCACCCCTGCACATTTCAGGGATGCCCGGATTTGCGGACGTTTCTTTCATGCCTTGTATAAGGCTTTCAACAGGGAATTCCTCTTTTCCGACTGGTTTTATGAAGGGCGAAAGTAGTACACATGCATCCTGCCTGAAGTTTGTCGATGGCTGTTCATTGTTTTTTGTGTTTATGTCCACTTTATTCCTACAGTATTAAAGCTATTGCTTTCATACTTGCAACACTTATTAACTATCATAAGGCTACTGTGCAGGCAAAGTTATGTAACTCTGACTGGCATTTGGACGGAATAATGGGCCCTTTATACTTAGAAAATTGAAATTTTGGTTAAGTTTTGTGTTTTGGTCCACTTTACCCCTAAAGTATCATAGATATTGCTTTCATACTTGGAACACTTGCAAACTATCATAAGGGTAAAGTAAAAAGACAAGTTGCATAACTCTGGTTGTCATTTTTACGGAATTATGGCCCTTTTTTGACTTAGTAACTTTGAATATATGGTTAAATTTTGTGTTTAGATCCACTTTACTTCTTAAGTATCAAGTCTATTGCTTTCAAACTTCAAATACTTTCATGCTTTCATGAGGTTACTGTACCTGGCAAGTTGAATTTTACCTTGACCTTTGAATGACCTTGACTCTCAAGGTCAAATTATTAAATTTTGCTAAAATTGCCATAACTTCTTTATTTATGATTAGATTTGATTGATACTTTGACAAAACTACTCTTACCTGACATACCACAATAGACTCCACCCAAACCATCCCCCGTGCCCCCCCCCCCCCCCCCTCATGCTCCCCCCCCCTCATGCTCCCTAGATGGCAATATGGACATTATGCACGTAATTTCATTTTGTTCCTACGTCAAAAATTGTGGTTTCTATGGCAACAAATAGACAAGAAATAGTGCTGAAAATGGTGTTTTTTTCTGGATCCTGCGAAAACTTTAAAAGTTCTTAATATTTTTTCATGAAACTTGGAACATGGATAGATGGCAATATGGACATTATGCACGTCATTTCATTTTGTTCCTATGTCAAAAATTGTGGTTGCTATGGAAACATAACAAAAAATATTCTGAAAATGGTGAAATTTCTGACAATGGTGGAGCTGGTAGGGGACTTTTTAGCTTGGCAATAGTCTTGTTTTAACTAACTTATCTTAAATATAATATTGCCCACAACACTACATGTATGAAAGTGTTGCTGAAGAAAAATGTCCTTCTTAGTTTGAAGAAAGTAAAATTGATATTTTTCTCTGCTTGCTGCACTAACGAATATCTCAGTTACTTTGTAGAAAGGAACTTAGATCTTTGTGTTTCATAAGATATTGGTACCTTTGGGTTTTAAAGAGACTATACAAACTCTGGAAACCTGTTTTCATAAATGTTACTGTATATTTTGCAGTGTTAACACTCTGGTATCTAAAAATAATAATGCCAATATACTAAACACATCTAAATATAGAGAGATGTAAGATACATAATTGAAAGTAAAAGTCATCACATACATGTACATTACATATATTTTACCATTTTAGTGATTCAAATATGATTCCACACTTTGCATTGATATCATTCCAACAGGATGGGGATCATCGTACAGTAACATACTAACAGCGCTTAAATTGGTGATCAAATAAAAGTAATAACATTAGTTAAAGTCTGTATGTTGGTTTTCTTACATTTGGTTCACAACATATACAATTGGTCAGGTGCCACTTTGGTCCAGCTGTTCCTTATGGGGTTAAGGTGCAGTGTTTTTTAGTCACCTACCAGTGAAACCGGAGAGGGACTTATGGTTTGCGCTCCTTGTGTCTGTATCTCACACTTTTCTGGATCCTGCAATAATTTTTAAAGTCCTTCATATTTTATCATAAAACTCGAAACATGGACAGATGGCAATATGGAGATTATGCACACCATTTCATTTTGTTCCAAAGTCAAGAATTCTAGTTGCTATGGCAGTACATAGACTAGAAATATTGCTGAAAATGGTGGAGTTTTAACGGTAGGGGACTCTTATTACTTGGCACGTCTTGTCGGGTTGTGTTTTTTTCTGGGGGGGGGGTCCATCAATTTTTATATCACTAATGATTTTACTCCCGTTCTTGGCGCTCTAATCGGAATGGAGACTTGTAGGAATGGCATTGCAAGCCCTAAAATGAGGCATATAACAACTTAACTCTTTAGTTTTAAGATACATCAGTGTTGTTTTTTAGGGTAAATTTCTATCCCAAAAAATTGGACCTATTTTGTTGTTTCTTTAATCCATGTCATTTTCACAAACTGATCTAATTCTGCACAAATGTGTTTGTATGTTTTCAGGCAAACATGATTTAATTCTACTGCCTTGCCAGACAAGAAACTCACGTCAAGTCTTGCACTTTTCAGTCTTCATAAACCTCTCATAGAATTTCTGGAAAGAGGTTGAAAGCAAGAATACCAACTTGCCACACTATGCCTCTCTTTGGGTAGAGCCTTCTCTCCTTGGCAATTTCTAGCGCCCATATATACATATATACTCATACTGGGTAAAATTTTGGGTCTCTAACATTTTTCCCGATTGTTGGTACTTCCCTTTCCCATGCTAGTATCCAACTGAAAATAACGTGTTTTATGCAAATTACCTTCAACAACCTATATTTAACTCAAAACTTAATATATCTAGTTATTTCTACAGACAAATAACATATATATTTTTTTACCTTAAACCTCATATCTGGGTCCCCATGACCCGATTATTTTTTTATATATGTATACTCTGTGATACTTGATACCGACATCCCGGCTACACAATGTCCGCATATTTATGCAGAAAATGTGTGGACAATTGTATGCGGAGTATTGGAACACATTTTCCACACCTTTTCCGCAGTTTTTAGAGCATTAAACAAAAAAAGAGATGGGAAGTATGCGGACATTTGTACGCGGAATAATATAGAAAAATGCGGACATAAGTATGCGGAATATGTGTGGACAATTGTATGCGGAGTATTGGAACACAATTTCCACACCTTTTCCGCATATATATGCGGACATTTATATGTGGAAACAACAAATATATGAGGGCATTTTTATGCGGAAAAATGCGGACAATTGTACGTGGACAATTTTCCGCATACAATTTACAGCCTAGACATACCAGGGGGGTAGTCTATATTTAGAATTCAACAATTAATTGTTGAGTTTAATTTTTTTTTAAATAAAAAAATCAAAATGTTACCGTTTGAAATCTCCTTAACATGACAGTTTCATCATTTACATACAGTCTTGACATAATCGTATGAACATCACTGAAAAATGACTGACAAAAATCTTTCAAACATGAAATTTTATTTTCTTTAAACTAATCTCAGCTCAAGTGTTTCACAGTCATTCACTTTTTTGTATTAAGTTCTCAGTTTTAGTTTGTTTCAGGCGCAGCATTCTGTGACGGCTTCATCAAGTCCCTGAGGTGAAACCTAACGAGTGCCTCGTCCGCGCTATATTTCTCCCTCATGATGTCTGAAAATAAAGAAATTAGTCTTAATTAAATTGCACATTTAAATTTTATCTAAAAGCTACTACAGGGCCTTCATGGCCCAGTGGTTTAGGTCCCTGACTTGAGACCACTCATCGATGGAGGTTTGATCCTCACTCTGGGCATTAGTCATGTGCGGAAGCCATCTGGCTGGCTTGCAGAAAGTTGGTGGTTCGACCCTGGTACCCGCTCTTGATAAAATATGCTCGAGGCAGCTATTACCTGGCACTCATGAATATTCCATAAGCTTACGTAAATGTATTGTCAGTTTTAGTTACTGTGACCCTTTTCACAATACAATATATCATCGTAGAGTAACGAAAACGACTGAAAATATTGGCGAAACTAATGAGTGCCAGGCAATATTTATTACAAAACTGCAATATGGTACAATAACTATGTTTTTAACTTATTCTTTTCAGGCAAACCTCTGACTTAATCTGAATAGAATTCCAGCTATCAAAGATGATGGATAATTAACTGGCTGTTTTAAAGCTTTCTCAAAATAATAATTCAGAAGTCATTTCACTGTTTTATGTCTTGGTTTCAATGTGTCAAAAAGTGTCTATTCTTACCAAACACAACCTGCAACTTGGACTGGTCTTCAAGGCCAGGCCGTTTTAGAAGTTTTCCCCCCTGATAGGCTTCTGCCTAGTCTTTCCTCCGTGTAGAGGCGGCGAAACAACTTTTTAGCAGCCAGTTACTGGCATCTGTGATGCCAGAGACATCTGATAGTAGCTGGGCCTGAAATCAATGTTTACATTAAACTCTGTAACTTCATATAAAAAGTTTGAATTCCTTTCTTTTTTTTGCTCAAAGAAAATTATGTTCTTTTACCATCACTTTTCTGTGACATAATATGATGTTAAAATAATTTTACAAATTACAGAGTAAAGATAAAATTGTTCGAATCTGTTAAAAGTGAATTTAGATCAGTAAGCAATAACTGATGCTTCAGTTTGCCACCGCATACTGTAGTTTTTATATACTTTTTGTAATAATTACTTTTGTGTATCCACCATATGTCCTGTTGTGAGCATCTGGTGAAGGCAGGTCTGGTTGTTGTTGCTGGATTTGTTGTTGCTGCGGTGGTTGTTGCTGCTGGAGTTGTTGTTGCTGAGGTGGTTGTTGCTGCTGGAGTTGTTGTTGCTGAGGTGGTTGTTGCTGTTGGAGAAGTAGTTGCTGCTGTGTGAGAAGTTGTGTGAGAAGTTGCTGCTGTTGGAGAAGTTGCTGGGTCTCTGTAAGTCGCCCATCAAGCTGTCAAAAAAAGTATGACAAACCATTGAAATCAATAAATCTTTAGTAATATACTCTAAATATTGAAGTCCTACTGGTGACTTAAATAAATGCAATTTTGAGCTTATGTCATGTTTTGAATAAGTCAATTTAGGAGATAGTGTCAGGTTGCGGGATAGCTCAGTCTGTAGAGCACCAGCCAAGTTAATGAGAGGTATTCTGTTCCAGTCCCAGACAGGCACATCATTTGACATTTATAAGATCTTGCAAAATCAAGCCATATGATGATTTCTATCAAAATCATGTGCGGCAATCTGATACTCACAAAGTTTTATTTATTACATATATATAGATCTACCTTAAAATTGTGTATTTGCAAGATAGTAAACAGACAATATTGTTAATGCTCAAGTACTCACTACATTGTACCAGTTCCACAGTCTGCCAATTTCCCCATGCAGGTAGGAGTTCTGGGTCTGCAGCATCACCACCTCCCTCTTCAACCTGTCAACTTCACCTGTTCAAGTATAGAATCAATATTTTAATTTGTTGTGATTCTATGATCATTCAGCCATTATAAAAAGAGGCATTAAAAGTCTGATATTTAATTTGAACTGGTCATATGTAGTTATAGTGTCAAAAGAAATTATTCCAGCTTATGTTTACAATTTCACTTGCACTTACTGACGCAAAAAATGTTTTAAGAAGACCTGTGCTCCAATGAACAGGTCTCCCTGTGACAACTTATTGAACTTATTAATCACAACATCACATAGCAGATGAAATGTTTGGAATCAAGCCGTACAAATAAAATAACTTCTTAGTCTGAGCTTACCTTCTGTGTCACAATCATTATCATTCAATCTCACGTCTTCAGCTTTGTTTTTAGCTTCCTCAAGTCTCTGTCTGAAATTAAAACAGACATTTATCACATGCCTTACCCTGTTTCCCATGTAATATAACCATTACGAATATTTTTATCTTACACATGTGTAATATACTTTTTAAGCCTTTTCATTGGCTTTTTATACGCCCGTATAAAATACGGGACGTATTATGTGAAACCCCTTGGCGGGCGGCGGGCGGCGGGCGGCGGGCGGCGGGCGGAAGGCATCACTTTGTCCGGACTCTAATTCAAATTGTATTCATCCGATCTTCACCAAACTTGGTCAGCAGTTGCATCTAGTTGATATCTAGGCCAAGTTCGAATATGGGTCATGCCGGGTCAAAAACTAGGTCATAGGGTCAATAAGTGCATTTTCAAAGGGGCCACTTTGTCCGGACTCTATTTCAAATTGTATTCATCCGATCTTCACCAAACTTGGTCAGCAGTTGCATCTAGTTGATATCTAGGCCAAGTTCGAATATGGGTCATGCCGGGTCAAAAACTAGGTCATAGGGTCAATAAGTGCATTTTCAAAGGGGCCACTTTGTCCGGACTCTATTTCAAATTGTATTCATCCGATCTTCACCAAACTTGGTCAGCAGTTGCATCTAGTTGATATATAGGCCAAGTTCGAATATGGGTCATGCCGGGTCAAAAACTAGGTCATAGGGTCAATTAGTGCATTTTCAACGGCGCCACTTTGTCCGGACTCTAATTCAAATTGTATTCATCCGATCTTCACCAAATTTGGTCAGAAGTTGTGTCTAGATGATATGTAGGTCAAGTTCAAATATGGGTCATGCCGGGTCAAAAACTAGGTCACGAGGTTACTTAGTGCATTTCAAGCATTTAGCATGGTGTCCGCTCTCTAATTGAAGTAGTTTTCATCTGATCTTCACCTAATTTGGTCAGAAGTTGTGTCTAGATGATATGTAGGTCAAGTTCGAACATGGGTCATGCCGGGTCAAAAACGAGGTCACATAGTGCATTTCAAGCATTAAGCATGTTGTCCGCTCTTTAATTGAAGTAGTTTTCATCTGATCTTCACCAAATTTAGTCAGATGTTACATCTAAGTGATATCTAGGTCAAGTTCAAATATGGGTCATGCCGGGTCAATAACTAGGTCTTGAGGACACTTTCAAGCATTGAGCATGGTGTCCAAAACCTTAGAACGGGCGTATCTTGTGACAGTTTGGCACTCTTGTTTTCATTCGATTGTCCAATTGCATTTTGTTATTTTGCTGAAATGACGTTGCAGCGTTAAATGATGTCTCGAAATGTAAACAACATTCGGGATTTATCATTATGTTTGCGTTAATATTTATTTAATATGCTCATTAAAAAGCATGTGATAAAAAAGATTTGAGACTCATTATCTTTTCATACCATATTTCATTAAACTCGTCCAGGAAATTCATTAGTAAGCTTGCCAAAGGCTCGCTTACAAACAAAATTCCTTAACTTGTTTGATAAAATATGGTATGATATTAAATATATTAATGTTGTAGCCGTTTCCTTCTATAGACATTATCACTGGGGGCTGACGAGGTCAAAGCGTAGTCCGTTTCGCTACGACGTCGAGTATATGTTTTACTACGAAAACATTGTTTAAATACACATGACATCGAGAACGGATTAGTCGAACATTGTGTTTAAAACATGTAAGTTTATGATTTTGTAATAACAAAACTCTGAATTTAAGCACAATGTCATTTCATAGGTCTGTTACATCGAATTATAATCCAAGATGTGTCTGGTTTATGCGGTTAAACATGAAATATACCGCTGATTTATCAAACCGAAGTCAAGTTTCACTTTAAAAAATGCAATTAAGGTTTACAACTGTGTATAATTGACACAATTTTACAATTTCCATATTGATCTATGTATTGTTAAGCCACTGGTGTGTTTAGAAATGTGTAGGGTGACCCAGTTATCATAAATAAAGGCTAAATATTATTATAAGGCATGATCATGTCTCTGACAGTATACGTATATGCCTCGCTACGACAACGCTTTAGCGTGCATGCGTTTCTCACAGAAGACGTATTGGTTATCTCTCAAAGGCAAAATAAAGAAAAAAATTTTTTTAATAGAGTCATGGAGTGGCTGGATATTTCCTTTGAGACAGAGTAAGTAACAACGGCACAACATGATCCGAAGCGCACAGTCGACATGGTAATGCACATTATTATGATATAATTACATTCACGACTAGGCCAAAGGAAACGATTAAAATCGAAAATCCATATATAAGATGACAGTTGAGAGTCGAGTACCTAATGTCGTCGGTCTCAATAAAAATGACTCATCTTCTCCTCGTGACAATCCCTTATACGTTTATTTTGATAGAGACCGACGATAGGTTTTCAGCATACGGTACTCTTTATTAAATAACATTCGGTTCTCGTTATCCCCAACTCGCTTATCTCGAAACTCTGCTTATGTCAAAGTAAATCCCATGTCCCAACTTCGATCATTATTTATCTCATACGGATTTTGATTTTTACATTGTATATATCAAAGCGATTTTCTTGAAAATCGGTTATCGTCAACTAATTTTGAGGTAAATTTCATGTTCGTATACATGATTGTACCTGTAAAATCCACACCTGTAACAGCCGTAAGGTGTGGAAAGTAGGGCCCCAATGGCACAAATCCGCAATTGCATAATCAATATATTGTTGTAAAGGTGTGGCAGTGGGTTTCTGTCACAGGTTATTGTTAACTGCGTACATGAGACGGCCGGTAAATTAACCTCGTGTTACAATGCGGTTAAGGCCCAGTCTCACTATGATGCCGGCGGAGCCCCAGTGCGTGATCAGGCATCTACCGGGATGAGCCGGGGCCCTACCGGGATGAACCGGTGCTCCACCGGGATGAACCGTGGACGACCGGGGCTCCACCTGGAAAGTATGAAAATGTTTAATACCTCCGGGATGAACCGGTTGTCCCCGGTTAAACCGGGGCGTTGCCGCAGCTCTGCCGGGGTCTGATGCCGGTATAACCCCGGTGAGTGCCGGCGTAGTGACGGTTTACCGGGGCTCTGCCGGGACTCTGCAGGCTTTCACCGGGTTCAACCTTTTCGTTTGGATGTTCATGCGCACAGTGAAGCACGGCATCTTTTGCACTGGGAAATGGCAGTCTGCAGTAACTGCAAACTGCATGTGATATGTCCTGAAATGGATACAGAAACTTCGTTGAGCAACCTATGCATTATATTTGTACTTCGTTGCGCAACCAATACATACTCTGTGCGAAACCTTTACATAAAGCGACTTGTAATTTCCTTCGAAACAAAGCATTTGAATAATTAAAATATATGTTCGTAACCTGTTTTGAATTTTAAAATGTGTAATGTACACTGAATCAAAGTAAAATGTAGTTTTATTTAATTTAAGTTACCGTAATTGGCTATTTTAACAGAATAACCATCTTATGCATTGCTTCAAATCAAAATAATTCGATTTTAGCTCAAAATAAACTTAAAGGTTGCAACTACGCGCATTTGTTATTAGTTTGTTATTGAAAATAAGTACCTACCATTACTGGATGTTCCGTTCTATAATCCATAAACACCAGAAAATATGAAACTCGCCTATGAAAGTAGTGTATTTACACCATGTTTTCGTAGTAAAACATATACCCGACGTCGTAGCGAAACGGACTACGCTTTGACCTCGTCAGCCCCCAGTGATTATATGTTATGCAAGGCAGGCTCTTCTTATATCAGTGTTTGACACTTTTAACAATGATAAACAGTTATATGAACATAGTGAGAATATTTAAATAAAACAATTATTTTGGAAATTTCTTGGGTTCCAGTGCTCACACAGATATCAATATACTTGATTTTACTTCTTTCATATATAATTTCTTCATCAAAAGAAATTGATTTCTGAACAGTCTCCATAACTTTTACAAAATATTATTTAACAAAGACTGCGGACACATTACTAAATATGCATACCTCTTTGTGTCAAGTTCAGTTTTGTCTTCGCAAATATTAGTGCTTTCTCTCAACAGAGACCCCAGCTCTGTAAGACCCAGCTCTCCAGCAACATTTTCCTATAGGTGAAAAACAGAGACATGTTTAAAATTAAACATTACATGCACAGACAATTTTTGTCTCCTAAAATGGTCTCATGGTGTCAGTTAAGGTTTAATATAAATTTCTCAGAAATCAGAACACTTTAAGCAGTTCACAAAGGCTATTAAGATCTTCCATAGAAGACGAAATGCTAAAACAAGATAATATTGTTGTAATCGATTCTAATTGTGATCTGGTGTCTGCCTCATGTTCGATATTTCTTCACAAAGCTCAATAGTTTGTTTATCTTAACATGTATGTAAAATGTTTAGTTGTTTTTTTTTTCAGCGTATACATACCAGTTTTTTGTTTTCTCCATTTTTTTTATTTTTTCCCCTCGCCCCTTTTCCGCTTTCCGTCAGTTTTTTTGGTCCCTTCCTAATCAAAAGTATAATCATTTACATGAACTGTTAATAACGTCTGTTAATGCTATAATCAAGATTCATGGCAGAGAATGTAATATTTTGAAAATAATACTTAAAAAGCAGAGTTCAATAGAGAAAAAAGTATGCTTTTCCAAATGTTTGTATCTTGTGCCCTGAAGTGTAGAGTGATCTAATATTTTGGGTTATGGTAAGTGTGTGCGCCTGAAGTTGTCATGTAAGTTGTTATTTCTTTTTCACTTAGCATGCTGGTTTATCAAATGATGTGTACACTTACTTGATGAATTGAAGAAACTCAGACAAGATCCTGTTGTAAATATGTATTACATGTTTTTTAATAAAACTGACAAATCAAATATATTTAATTAACAACATATTTTCTCATTTTTACCTTATTTTATCATCAGTTTTAACAGGATCAGCCACACTCACAAGCTTGGCACATGTAGATTTAGGAGCAGTTTTCTCCGCCACCCTTTTCCCTTTAGGCGTCTCATTCTATTTATTCTCATTCTCTTTATTATCTGAATCTCTATAATAAAAAATACATAACAGTCAGAATAAACGTATATATGAAAAAAGGTAAAGAATGATATAAATAGTTGCACTATCAATCAGTTCAATACTTTTCAGAGTATGGAAGACACTTGTTCAGAATCAATGTCAAACCTTCCGAAAGAATGGTGGACAGAAAGGGCCCCCCTAACAACCTACCGTAAAAACGCAGTCATAAGTCTACCCGGCTCATAAGTCGGGGGGTATACTTTGGTACCAAAATTGGAGATTTTGAGTATGTTAGCTTCATAAGTCGAGTCAGAAATTTTCTGTTTACAAATTTCATTAACAGACGCCATTTTAAATGTACATGAAGTTGCGGTAGTATTCTATACATTGCACATGACGTCACTGTGGAACTGTTGAACGTAGGCAAAGCCAACACATGTATTCTAAATTTCGTTCAATATATTCAATACGATTTATTGTGGAAATGGAAAATAATATTTTTCAATATAGACGAGCAAAGCATAGGTCCACTCACAATTGTGTCCTTATTCTTACGCCAATCACGCACTAGTTTCTCACTTATACCAAACTCACCTTCAGCAGCACTGTTGTTGTTTAAATTCTCCCCAAACTCTATCACACGTATTTTAAATGCATTGTCATAAGCCTGGCGTTTGCGTTTGCCAGGCATTTTCAAAGATTTATCGTAAGTCCTTAGTTGTGTTTTTATGTCCCCCACTATAGTAGTGGGGGACATATTGTTTTTGCCCTGTCTGTTTGGTCTGTCTGTTGGTCTGTCTGTTTGCGCCAACTTTAACATTTTGCAATAACTTTTGCTATATTGAAGATAGCAACTTCATATTTGGCATGCATGTGTATCTCATGAAGCTGCACATTTTGAGTGGTGAAAGGTCAAGGTCAAGGTCATCCTTCAAGGTCAGAGGTCAAATATATGTGGCCAAAATCGCTCATTTTATGAATACTTTTGCAATATTGAAGATAGCAACTTGATATTTGGCATGCATGTGTATCTCATGGAGCTGCACATTTTGAGTGGTGAAAGGTCAAGGTCAAGGTCATCTTTCAAGGTCAGAGGTCAATTATATGTGGCCAAAATCGCTCATTTTATGAATACTTTTGCAATATTGAAGATAGCAACTTGATATTTGGCATGCATGTGCATCTCATGGAGCTGCACATTTTGAGTGGTGAAAGGTCAAGGTCAAGGTCATCCTTCAAGGTCAGAGGTCAAATATATGTGGCCCAAATCGCTTATTTTATGAATACTTTTGCAATATTGAAGATAGCAACTTGATATTTGGCATGCATGTGTATCTCATGGAGCTGCACATTTTGAGTGGTGAAAGGTCAAAGTCAAGGTCATCCTTCACAAGGTCAAGGTCATCCTACAATGTCAAACATCATATAGGGGGACATTGTGTTTCACAAACACATCTTGTTGTTTATCTAATTAATAAATGGTTGCACTCGATAATCTACGCTAGTAATTATCCACAAACTATTTTCAGCTTTTAATCCGATGAAACAATATTATCACTGTAATCCAATCTTTGTACTTTTAATCTGACTGTTAAAACAATTGATTAGTGTCTCGGTAAAACGTGTTTTTATAACAATGATTGAATACCCAAGAGACCGCTAACTCCACCTTTTTCTCTGAAACAGTTTCAAAGGCGGAGCTATACACGTGCTCAAGCATAATGGGACGATTGCAAGCGAGTTACAAACACGCGATTGGTTAAGCATATCGCTTCTCTAAACAAAGGAATCCAATTTTGTCGGCGAGAAAGGTGTTCTTTATGGCTTCTTGACAGGAAACAGCTTTCCTTTGATGACGTCAAACTGTCGATTCACACATAATGCGAATTTTCGCGAGACTTTAAATGATGTCCTTGATTCTTTGTTTACATGAACAGTAAAAAAACAACACCTGCTTACATGAAGACTTTGGATTAAATTATCAAAATAAAAAGAAGAGTAATTGCAAACTGTGATTATATTTATTGGTAAGTATCAGTAAAAATACGACGTTTTGTAAGTCGTAAATCAACGATTTTTTTTTTATACAACAACAACAACTATTTCCGCGGAGATCAATCTTCATCGAATTTCATTATTTTTTTCATGGAATTTCATTATATTTTTCATGGACCACCTCATAAGTCGATACCGTTTTTTTAATCAAATTTTGGAGGTAAAAAATATCGACTTATGACTGGGTTTTTACGATAATCCACTTGGCCAAAAAGCTACTCAAAGTTATAAGACGCAAGTGGTCATACTCACTGTAACGTTATTTTATGCCCAAATATTTAAGGAGCCCTAATAATGGAGGACATGTGCTGGCACTTATTTGTTATGCTTTTATTTCCTTGAAAGCATAGCAAGTAAAAACAAAGTCAAAATAAACGTTTCCAACAAAAATGGTATGAACAGTGCCAATAAAATTTCAAGTTCGTACTCAATTCGAACATCATACTTTTTTACAAAAATAAAAAATATCCAACATGTATAGCAATTCGTTTCGCTTGAAAACATGTATTTTAATTGATTGGCTACATACTGTCGTCTAACCATCCTGACATTCAATCTGTAAACCCAGAACAAGACATTGTCGCACCCATATTTAACGATTTTATTGCATCAGTGGCTAAAAACGTAAGAAAACACAACAGGAAACGGGTCCCAACAAAAACTGGAAGATTGGAAAACCAAATATGATTTGACAGTTAACTGCTAAAGCAATTATTCTTTTGAGATGAGACAGTGACATTAGTATTCATTTACTGAGCTTACTATTTGGCTGGTATTTTTTGTCAAGAAAATAAAAGAAATAGTATTAAGTCATGAGTTTTAATGATCATAATTCAGAATGGAAAACCTTATAAAGTAATTGTTTCAGAAGCTAAATATATTTATTATAATTGCTGCACATGTTTCTGTAAAGTCAGTTATACACCCTTCAATCTCCAAGAATACGGGTACTACAGTACGGTACTACCTCTATTAAAGGATATAGTTGTACAGGTACTAATTGATTCTCAGTGTTACTCCTTTTCTTTTTGACTGTGACAATACCGTTACTTATTTCACAAATCCTTATCTGGAGCTCTGCAAAAGCTTTATGTTTTGACACAATCAAATCACCAAAATTAGCATGTACTGATCTGACTATGTATGCTTGATAAACACATATGATGTCAATTTAGGTATTCAAAAAGCAATTAGAATAGAAATATAATAAAAAAAAGATCTATTGTGATAGTATCGCAATAGTGAAGCTATGGATAGCCTATTGTAATAGCATTTTCAACTATCAATAACTAGCGCGATAGTCATTTTAGCTGCAATAGTCACCCCTAGTCATATGTCACCAAACCCTTTGGGAATTAACATATTCACCTCAAGTTCAGGTATGTTTCAAAAACATTCTTCAGCATGTCAATTTTTCTAGTTTAATATTATTAAACAACAAGAAATCTGTGTTTGAAATACAAACAAAAACAACATATTTAAGGTCAAAAACACAATTTAAGCAAAACTTAATATCTAGATACATATTTAAGTTCCTACAATGTTTATTACAATAGAGACAAAACTTGCCTTTTTGCAAACTCTCAGTGTCAGACAATGAGGCACGAAACTCTTCAGTCCCCGTCCACTCTGGTCTGTTCTGGTATGCTTCCAGGAGCATGTCTTCAACTTCTGCAATTCTTCTTATGTTGAAAATGTACAGTCTGCACATAGTCGCCTTTGCCAGTCTAGTCCAACTTCCAGGATTAGGACAAGCACAAAGAACTCTGACTTCACATTCTCTATGATCTGTTTTATATAATCCCTGAACCTTACAAGATCATTTGTTTCTGGTATGCACTTTAATTTGTTCATATCATGAACAATTTTCTGTCTTGTCATTGGAGCGTTTTATCGATATTTCCAATCTGCATCAAACAACACTTTGAACAGTCTTGTTTCCTCTGCCATTTCATTTGAATTGCATCTTACAGAATAGCCATTTTTAATCATTATACAATGACCAAGCAGATGACCCATATTGTTAGCAAGGATGACACTGTTCTGCGACAGACTCAAGGTGCTACTAACAACCAGGTCAAAGTTATCTTACAAAGAAGCTTGTTTAAGCTAACCATTGGCAGATGCTCACTTGCTTTTATCACTAGACGAGCCAAGGTCCTAGCATTTTGGCTACCGGTAATCCTATGCATATCATTTTTCTTCTGTATGTGTTTCCCTCCCAATGAACACACCTGCAATGAACTGAACAACTTAATAATAGTATCTTTTTTAACAACTTCCTTTATATCATCATCATGCATTGTGCGTAGCATTTCTGCAACAGCCTTTTCATTTTCAGTATGCAAACAACTGTAAAGTAGGCTTTTGGCTTTCCGTACAGCACTTTTTGTGTCCGTCGTATTACCACTATTAGTATCATTTGGCCGCAATTTACACGTTCGGAGATGATGTGTATTCTAAATTTCGTTCAATATATTCAATACGATTTATTGTGGAAATGGAAAATAATATTTTTCAATATAGACGAGCAAAGCATAGGTCCACTCACAATTGTGTCCTTATTCTTACGCCAATCACGCACTAGTTTCTCACTTATACCAAACTCACCTTCAGCAGCACTGTTGTTGTTTAAATTCTCCCCAAACTCTATCACACGTATTTTAAATGCATTGTCATAAGCCTGGCGTTTGCGTTTGCCAGGCATTTTCAAAGATTTATCGTAAGTCCTTAGTTGTGTTTTTATGTCCCCCACTATAGTAGTGGGGGACATATTGTTTTTGCCCTGTCTGTTTGGTCTGTCTGTTGGTCTGTCTGTTTGCGCCAACTTTAACATTTTGCAATAACTTTTGCTATATTGAAGATAGCAACTTCATATTTGGCATGCATGTGTATCTCATGAAGCTGCACATTTTGAGTGGTGAAAGGTCAAGGTCAAGGTCATCCTTCAAGGTCAGAGGTCAAATATATGTGGCCAAAATCGCTCATTTTATGAATACTTTTGCAATATTGAAGATAGCAACTTGATATTTGGCATGCATGTGTATCTCATGGAGCTGCACATTTTGAGTGGTGAAAGGTCAAGGTCAAGGTCATCTTTCAAGGTCAGAGGTCAATTATATGTGGCCAAAATCGCTCATTTTATGAATACTTTTGCAATATTGAAGATAGCAACTTGATATTTGGCATGCATGTGCATCTCATGGAGCTGCACATTTTGAGTGGTGAAAGGTCAAGGTCAAGGTCATCCTTCAAGGTCAGAGGTCAAATATATGTGGCCCAAATCGCTTATTTTATGAATACTTTTGCAATATTGAAGATAGCAACTTGATATTTGGCATGCATGTGTATCTCATGGAGCTGCACATTTTGAGTGGTGAAAGGTCAAAGTCAAGGTCATCCTTCACAAGGTCAAGGTCATCCTACAATGTCAAACATCATATAGGGGGACATTGTGTTTCACAAACACATCTTGTTGTTTATCTAATTAATAAATGGTTGCACTCGATAATCTACGCTAGTAATTATCCACAAACTATTTTCAGCTTTTAATCCGATGAAACAATATTATCACTGTAATCCAATCTTTGTACTTTTAATCTGACTGTTAAAACAATTGATTAGTGTCTCGGTAAAACGTGTTTTTATAACAATGATTGAATACCCAAGAGACCGCTAACTCCACCTTTTTCTCTGAAACAGTTTCAAAGGCGGAGCTATACACGTGCTCAAGCATAATGGGACGATTGCAAGCGAGTTACAAACACGCGATTGGTTAAGCATATCGCTTCTCTAAACAAAGGAATCCAATTTTGTCGGCGAGAAAGGTGTTCTTTATGGCTTCTTGACAGGAAACAGCTTTCCTTTGATGACGTCAAACTGTCGATTCACACATAATGCGAATTTTCGCGAGACTTTAAATGATGTCCTTGATTCTTTGTTTACATGAACAGTAAAAAAACAACACCTGCTTACATGAAGACTTTGGATTAAATTATCAAAATAAAAAGAAGAGTAATTGCAAACTGTGATTATATTTATTGGTAAGTATCAGTAAAAATACGACGTTTTGTAAGTCGTAAATCAACGATTTTTTTTTTATACAACAACAACAACTATTTCCGCGGAGATCAATCTTCATCGAATTTCATTATTTTTTTCATGGAATTTCATTATATTTTTCATGGACCACCTCATAAGTCGATACCGTTTTTTTAATCAAATTTTGGAGGTAAAAAATATCGACTTATGACTGGGTTTTTACGATAATCCACTTGGCCAAAAAGCTACTCAAAGTTATAAGACGCAAGTGGTCATACTCACTGTAACGTTATTTTATGCCCAAATATTTAAGGAGCCCTAATAATGGAGGACATGTGCTGGCACTTATTTGTTATGCTTTTATTTCCTTGAAAGCATAGCAAGTAAAAACAAAGTCAAAATAAACGTTTCCAACAAAAATGGTATGAACAGTGCCAATAAAATTTCAAGTTCGTACTCAATTCGAACATCATACTTTTTTACAAAAATAAAAAATATCCAACATGTATAGCAATTCGTTTCGCTTGAAAACATGTATTTTAATTGATTGGCTACATACTGTCGTCTAACCATCCTGACATTCAATCTGTAAACCCAGAACAAGACATTGTCGCACCCATATTTAACGATTTTATTGCATCAGTGGCTAAAAACGTAAGAAAACACAACAGGAAACGGGTCCCAACAAAAACTGGAAGATTGGAAAACCAAATATGATTTGACAGTTAACTGCTAAAGCAATTATTCTTTTGAGATGAGACAGTGACATTAGTATTCATTTACTGAGCTTACTATTTGGCTGGTATTTTTTGTCAAGAAAATAAAAGAAATAGTATTAAGTCATGAGTTTTAATGATCATAATTCAGAATGGAAAACCTTATAAAGTAATTGTTTCAGAAGCTAAATATATTTATTATAATTGCTGCACATGTTTCTGTAAAGTCAGTTATACACCCTTCAATCTCCAAGAATACGGGTACTACAGTACGGTACTACCTCTATTAAAGGATATAGTTGTACAGGTACTAATTGATTCTCAGTGTTACTCCTTTTCTTTTTGACTGTGACAATACCGTTACTTATTTCACAAATCCTTATCTGGAGCTCTGCAAAAGCTTTATGTTTTGACACAATCAAATCACCAAAATTAGCATGTACTGATCTGACTATGTATGCTTGATAAACACATATGATGTCAATTTAGGTATTCAAAAAGCAATTAGAATAGAAATATAATAAAAAAAAGATCTATTGTGATAGTATCGCAATAGTGAAGCTATGGATAGCCTATTGTAATAGCATTTTCAACTATCAATAACTAGCGCGATAGTCATTTTAGCTGCAATAGTCACCCCTAGTCATATGTCACCAAACCCTTTGGGAATTAACATATTCACCTCAAGTTCAGGTATGTTTCAAAAACATTCTTCAGCATGTCAATTTTTCTAGTTTAATATTATTAAACAACAAGAAATCTGTGTTTGAAATACAAACAAAAACAACATATTTAAGGTCAAAAACACAATTTAAGCAAAACTTAATATCTAGATACATATTTAAGTTCCTACAATGTTTATTACAATAGAGACAAAACTTGCCTTTTTGCAAACTCTCAGTGTCAGACAATGAGGCACGAAACTCTTCAGTCCCCGTCCACTCTGGTCTGTTCTGGTATGCTTCCAGGAGCATGTCTTCAACTTCTGCAATTCTTCTTATGTTGAAAATGTACAGTCTGCACATAGTCGCCTTTGCCAGTCTAGTCCAACTTCCAGGATTAGGACAAGCACAAAGAACTCTGACTTCACATTCTCTATGATCTGTTTTATATAATCCCTGAACCTTACAAGATCATTTGTTTCTGGTATGCACTTTAATTTGTTCATATCATGAACAATTTTCTGTCTTGTCATTGGAGCGTTTTATCGATATTTCCAATCTGCATCAAACAACACTTTGAACAGTCTTGTTTCCTCTGCCATTTCATTTGAATTGCATCTTACAGAATAGCCATTTTTAATCATTATACAATGACCAAGCAGATGACCCATATTGTTAGCAAGGATGACACTGTTCTGCGACAGACTCAAGGTGCTACTAACAACCAGGTCAAAGTTATCTTACAAAGAAGCTTGTTTAAGCTAACCATTGGCAGATGCTCACTTGCTTTTATCACTAGACGAGCCAAGGTCCTAGCATTTTGGCTACCGGTAATCCTATGCATATCATTTTTCTTCTGTATGTGTTTCCCTCCCAATGAACACACCTGCAATGAACTGAACAACTTAATAATAGTATCTTTTTTAACAACTTCCTTTATATCATCATCATGCATTGTGCGTAGCATTTCTGCAACAGCCTTTTCATTTTCAGTATGCAAACAACTGTAAAGTAGGCTTTTGGCTTTCCGTACAGCACTTTTTGTGTCCGTCGTATTACCACTATTAGTATCATTTGGCCGCAATTTACACGTTCGGAGATGATGTGTATTCTAAATTTCGTTCAATATATTCAATACGATTTATTGTGGAAATGGAAAATAATATTTTTCAATATAGACGAGCAAAGCATAGGTCCACTCACAATTGTGTCCTTATTCTTACGCCAATCACGCACTAGTTTCTCACTTATACCAAACTCACCTTCAGCAGCACTGTTGTTGTTTAAATTCTCCCCAAACTCTATCACACGTATTTTAAATGCATTGTCATAAGCCTGGCGTTTGCGTTTGCCAGGCATTTTCAAAGATTTATCGTAAGTCCTTAGTTGTGTTTTTATGTCCCCCACTATAGTAGTGGGGGACATATTGTTTTTGCCCTGTCTGTTTGGTCTGTCTGTTGGTCTGTCTGTTTGCGCCAACTTTAACATTTTGCAATAACTTTTGCTATATTGAAGATAGCAACTTCATATTTGGCATGCATGTGTATCTCATGAAGCTGCACATTTTGAGTGGTGAAAGGTCAAGGTCAAGGTCATCCTTCAAGGTCAGAGGTCAAATATATGTGGCCAAAATCGCTCATTTTATGAATACTTTTGCAATATTGAAGATAGCAACTTGATATTTGGCATGCATGTGTATCTCATGGAGCTGCACATTTTGAGTGGTGAAAGGTCAAGGTCAAGGTCATCTTTCAAGGTCAGAGGTCAATTATATGTGGCCAAAATCGCTCATTTTATGAATACTTTTGCAATATTGAAGATAGCAACTTGATATTTGGCATGCATGTGCATCTCATGGAGCTGCACATTTTGAGTGGTGAAAGGTCAAGGTCAAGGTCATCCTTCAAGGTCAGAGGTCAAATATATGTGGCCCAAATCGCTTATTTTATGAATACTTTTGCAATATTGAAGATAGCAACTTGATATTTGGCATGCATGTGTATCTCATGGAGCTGCACATTTTGAGTGGTGAAAGGTCAAAGTCAAGGTCATCCTTCACAAGGTCAAGGTCATCCTACAATGTCAAACATCATATAGGGGGACATTGTGTTTCACAAACACATCTTGTTGTTTATCTAATTAATAAATGGTTGCACTCGATAATCTACGCTAGTAATTATCCACAAACTATTTTCAGCTTTTAATCCGATGAAACAATATTATCACTGTAATCCAATCTTTGTACTTTTAATCTGACTGTTAAAACAATTGATTAGTGTCTCGGTAAAACGTGTTTTTATAACAATGATTGAATACCCAAGAGACCGCTAACTCCACCTTTTTCTCTGAAACAGTTTCAAAGGCGGAGCTATACACGTGCTCAAGCATAATGGGACGATTGCAAGCGAGTTACAAACACGCGATTGGTTAAGCATATCGCTTCTCTAAACAAAGGAATCCAATTTTGTCGGCGAGAAAGGTGTTCTTTATGGCTTCTTGACAGGAAACAGCTTTCCTTTGATGACGTCAAACTGTCGATTCACACATAATGCGAATTTTCGCGAGACTTTAAATGATGTCCTTGATTCTTTGTTTACATGAACAGTAAAAAAACAACACCTGCTTACATGAAGACTTTGGATTAAATTATCAAAATAAAAAGAAGAGTAATTGCAAACTGTGATTATATTTATTGGTAAGTATCAGTAAAAATACGACGTTTTGTAAGTCGTAAATCAACGATTTTTTTTTTATACAACAACAACAACTATTTCCGCGGAGATCAATCTTCATCGAATTTCATTATTTTTTTCATGGAATTTCATTATATTTTTCATGGACCACCTCATAAGTCGATACCGTTTTTTTAATCAAATTTTGGAGGTAAAAAATATCGACTTATGACTGGGTTTTTACGATAATCCACTTGGCCAAAAAGCTACTCAAAGTTATAAGACGCAAGTGGTCATACTCACTGTAACGTTATTTTATGCCCAAATATTTAAGGAGCCCTAATAATGGAGGACATGTGCTGGCACTTATTTGTTATGCTTTTATTTCCTTGAAAGCATAGCAAGTAAAAACAAAGTCAAAATAAACGTTTCCAACAAAAATGGTATGAACAGTGCCAATAAAATTTCAAGTTCGTACTCAATTCGAACATCATACTTTTTTACAAAAATAAAAAATATCCAACATGTATAGCAATTCGTTTCGCTTGAAAACATGTATTTTAATTGATTGGCTACATACTGTCGTCTAACCATCCTGACATTCAATCTGTAAACCCAGAACAAGACATTGTCGCACCCATATTTAACGATTTTATTGCATCAGTGGCTAAAAACGTAAGAAAACACAACAGGAAACGGGTCCCAACAAAAACTGGAAGATTGGAAAACCAAATATGATTTGACAGTTAACTGCTAAAGCAATTATTCTTTTGAGATGAGACAGTGACATTAGTATTCATTTACTGAGCTTACTATTTGGCTGGTATTTTTTGTCAAGAAAATAAAAGAAATAGTATTAAGTCATGAGTTTTAATGATCATAATTCAGAATGGAAAACCTTATAAAGTAATTGTTTCAGAAGCTAAATATATTTATTATAATTGCTGCACATGTTTCTGTAAAGTCAGTTATACACCCTTCAATCTCCAAGAATACGGGTACTACAGTACGGTACTACCTCTATTAAAGGATATAGTTGTACAGGTACTAATTGATTCTCAGTGTTACTCCTTTTCTTTTTGACTGTGACAATACCGTTACTTATTTCACAAATCCTTATCTGGAGCTCTGCAAAAGCTTTATGTTTTGACACAATCAAATCACCAAAATTAGCATGTACTGATCTGACTATGTATGCTTGATAAACACATATGATGTCAATTTAGGTATTCAAAAAGCAATTAGAATAGAAATATAATAAAAAAAAGATCTATTGTGATAGTATCGCAATAGTGAAGCTATGGATAGCCTATTGTAATAGCATTTTCAACTATCAATAACTAGCGCGATAGTCATTTTAGCTGCAATAGTCACCCCTAGTCATATGTCACCAAACCCTTTGGGAATTAACATATTCACCTCAAGTTCAGGTATGTTTCAAAAACATTCTTCAGCATGTCAATTTTTCTAGTTTAATATTATTAAACAACAAGAAATCTGTGTTTGAAATACAAACAAAAACAACATATTTAAGGTCAAAAACACAATTTAAGCAAAACTTAATATCTAGATACATATTTAAGTTCCTACAATGTTTATTACAATAGAGACAAAACTTGCCTTTTTGCAAACTCTCAGTGTCAGACAATGAGGCACGAAACTCTTCAGTCCCCGTCCACTCTGGTCTGTTCTGGTATGCTTCCAGGAGCATGTCTTCAACTTCTGCAATTCTTCTTATGTTGAAAATGTACAGTCTGCACATAGTCGCCTTTGCCAGTCTAGTCCAACTTCCAGGATTAGGACAAGCACAAAGAACTCTGACTTCACATTCTCTATGATCTGTTTTATATAATCCCTGAACCTTACAAGATCATTTGTTTCTGGTATGCACTTTAATTTGTTCATATCATGAACAATTTTCTGTCTTGTCATTGGAGCGTTTTATCGATATTTCCAATCTGCATCAAACAACACTTTGAACAGTCTTGTTTCCTCTGCCATTTCATTTGAATTGCATCTTACAGAATAGCCATTTTTAATCATTATACAATGACCAAGCAGATGACCCATATTGTTAGCAAGGATGACACTGTTCTGCGACAGACTCAAGGTGCTACTAACAACCAGGTCAAAGTTATCTTACAAAGAAGCTTGTTTAAGCTAACCATTGGCAGATGCTCACTTGCTTTTATCACTAGACGAGCCAAGGTCCTAGCATTTTGGCTACCGGTAATCCTATGCATATCATTTTTCTTCTGTATGTGTTTCCCTCCCAATGAACACACCTGCAATGAACTGAACAACTTAATAATAGTATCTTTTTTAACAACTTCCTTTATATCATCATCATGCATTGTGCGTAGCATTTCTGCAACAGCCTTTTCATTTTCAGTATGCAAACAACTGTAAAGTAGGCTTTTGGCTTTCCGTACAGCACTTTTTGTGTCCGTCGTATTACCACTATTAGTATCATTTGGCCGCAATTTACACGTTCGGAGATGATGTGTATTCTAAATTTCGTTCAATATATTCAATACGATTTATTGTGGAAATGGAAAATAATATTTTTCAATATAGACGAGCAAAGCATAGGTCCACTCACAATTGTGTCCTTATTCTTACGCCAATCACGCACTAGTTTCTCACTTATACCAAACTCACCTTCAGCAGCACTGTTGTTGTTTAAATTCTCCCCAAACTCTATCACACGTATTTTAAATGCATTGTCATAAGCCTGGCGTTTGCGTTTGCCAGGCATTTTCAAAGATTTATCGTAAGTCCTTAGTTGTGTTTTTATGTCCCCCACTATAGTAGTGGGGGACATATTGTTTTTGCCCTGTCTGTTTGGTCTGTCTGTTGGTCTGTCTGTTTGCGCCAACTTTAACATTTTGCAATAACTTTTGCTATATTGAAGATAGCAACTTCATATTTGGCATGCATGTGTATCTCATGAAGCTGCACATTTTGAGTGGTGAAAGGTCAAGGTCAAGGTCATCCTTCAAGGTCAGAGGTCAAATATATGTGGCCAAAATCGCTCATTTTATGAATACTTTTGCAATATTGAAGATAGCAACTTGATATTTGGCATGCATGTGTATCTCATGGAGCTGCACATTTTGAGTGGTGAAAGGTCAAGGTCAAGGTCATCTTTCAAGGTCAGAGGTCAATTATATGTGGCCAAAATCGCTCATTTTATGAATACTTTTGCAATATTGAAGATAGCAACTTGATATTTGGCATGCATGTGCATCTCATGGAGCTGCACATTTTGAGTGGTGAAAGGTCAAGGTCAAGGTCATCCTTCAAGGTCAGAGGTCAAATATATGTGGCCCAAATCGCTTATTTTATGAATACTTTTGCAATATTGAAGATAGCAACTTGATATTTGGCATGCATGTGTATCTCATGGAGCTGCACATTTTGAGTGGTGAAAGGTCAAAGTCAAGGTCATCCTTCACAAGGTCAAGGTCATCCTACAATGTCAAACATCATATAGGGGGACATTGTGTTTCACAAACACATCTTGTTGTTTATCTAATTAATAAATGGTTGCACTCGATAATCTACGCTAGTAATTATCCACAAACTATTTTCAGCTTTTAATCCGATGAAACAATATTATCACTGTAATCCAATCTTTGTACTTTTAATCTGACTGTTAAAACAATTGATTAGTGTCTCGGTAAAACGTGTTTTTATAACAATGATTGAATACCCAAGAGACCGCTAACTCCACCTTTTTCTCTGAAACAGTTTCAAAGGCGGAGCTATACACGTGCTCAAGCATAATGGGACGATTGCAAGCGAGTTACAAACACGCGATTGGTTAAGCATATCGCTTCTCTAAACAAAGGAATCCAATTTTGTCGGCGAGAAAGGTGTTCTTTATGGCTTCTTGACAGGAAACAGCTTTCCTTTGATGACGTCAAACTGTCGATTCACACATAATGCGAATTTTCGCGAGACTTTAAATGATGTCCTTGATTCTTTGTTTACATGAACAGTAAAAAAACAACACCTGCTTACATGAAGACTTTGGATTAAATTATCAAAATAAAAAGAAGAGTAATTGCAAACTGTGATTATATTTATTGGTAAGTATCAGTAAAAATACGACGTTTTGTAAGTCGTAAATCAACGATTTTTTTTTTATACAACAACAACAACTATTTCCGCGGAGATCAATCTTCATCGAATTTCATTATTTTTTTCATGGAATTTCATTATATTTTTCATGGACCACCTCATAAGTCGATACCGTTTTTTTAATCAAATTTTGGAGGTAAAAAATATCGACTTATGACTGGGTTTTTACGATAATCCACTTGGCCAAAAAGCTACTCAAAGTTATAAGACGCAAGTGGTCATACTCACTGTAACGTTATTTTATGCCCAAATATTTAAGGAGCCCTAATAATGGAGGACATGTGCTGGCACTTATTTGTTATGCTTTTATTTCCTTGAAAGCATAGCAAGTAAAAACAAAGTCAAAATAAACGTTTCCAACAAAAATGGTATGAACAGTGCCAATAAAATTTCAAGTTCGTACTCAATTCGAACATCATACTTTTTTACAAAAATAAAAAATATCCAACATGTATAGCAATTCGTTTCGCTTGAAAACATGTATTTTAATTGATTGGCTACATACTGTCGTCTAACCATCCTGACATTCAATCTGTAAACCCAGAACAAGACATTGTCGCACCCATATTTAACGATTTTATTGCATCAGTGGCTAAAAACGTAAGAAAACACAACAGGAAACGGGTCCCAACAAAAACTGGAAGATTGGAAAACCAAATATGATTTGACAGTTAACTGCTAAAGCAATTATTCTTTTGAGATGAGACAGTGACATTAGTATTCATTTACTGAGCTTACTATTTGGCTGGTATTTTTTGTCAAGAAAATAAAAGAAATAGTATTAAGTCATGAGTTTTAATGATCATAATTCAGAATGGAAAACCTTATAAAGTAATTGTTTCAGAAGCTAAATATATTTATTATAATTGCTGCACATGTTTCTGTAAAGTCAGTTATACACCCTTCAATCTCCAAGAATACGGGTACTACAGTACGGTACTACCTCTATTAAAGGATATAGTTGTACAGGTACTAATTGATTCTCAGTGTTACTCCTTTTCTTTTTGACTGTGACAATACCGTTACTTATTTCACAAATCCTTATCTGGAGCTCTGCAAAAGCTTTATGTTTTGACACAATCAAATCACCAAAATTAGCATGTACTGATCTGACTATGTATGCTTGATAAACACATATGATGTCAATTTAGGTATTCAAAAAGCAATTAGAATAGAAATATAATAAAAAAAAGATCTATTGTGATAGTATCGCAATAGTGAAGCTATGGATAGCCTATTGTAATAGCATTTTCAACTATCAATAACTAGCGCGATAGTCATTTTAGCTGCAATAGTCACCCCTAGTCATATGTCACCAAACCCTTTGGGAATTAACATATTCACCTCAAGTTCAGGTATGTTTCAAAAACATTCTTCAGCATGTCAATTTTTCTAGTTTAATATTATTAAACAACAAGAAATCTGTGTTTGAAATACAAACAAAAACAACATATTTAAGGTCAAAAACACAATTTAAGCAAAACTTAATATCTAGATACATATTTAAGTTCCTACAATGTTTATTACAATAGAGACAAAACTTGCCTTTTTGCAAACTCTCAGTGTCAGACAATGAGGCACGAAACTCTTCAGTCCCCGTCCACTCTGGTCTGTTCTGGTATGCTTCCAGGAGCATGTCTTCAACTTCTGCAATTCTTCTTATGTTGAAAATGTACAGTCTGCACATAGTCGCCTTTGCCAGTCTAGTCCAACTTCCAGGATTAGGACAAGCACAAAGAACTCTGACTTCACATTCTCTATGATCTGTTTTATATAATCCCTGAACCTTACAAGATCATTTGTTTCTGGTATGCACTTTAATTTGTTCATATCATGAACAATTTTCTGTCTTGTCATTGGAGCGTTTTATCGATATTTCCAATCTGCATCAAACAACACTTTGAACAGTCTTGTTTCCTCTGCCATTTCATTTGAATTGCATCTTACAGAATAGCCATTTTTAATCATTATACAATGACCAAGCAGATGACCCATATTGTTAGCAAGGATGACACTGTTCTGCGACAGACTCAAGGTGCTACTAACAACCAGGTCAAAGTTATCTTACAAAGAAGCTTGTTTAAGCTAACCATTGGCAGATGCTCACTTGCTTTTATCACTAGACGAGCCAAGGTCCTAGCATTTTGGCTACCGGTAATCCTATGCATATCATTTTTCTTCTGTATGTGTTTCCCTCCCAATGAACACACCTGCAATGAACTGAACAACTTAATAATAGTATCTTTTTTAACAACTTCCTTTATATCATCATCATGCATTGTGCGTAGCATTTCTGCAACAGCCTTTTCATTTTCAGTATGCAAACAACTGTAAAGTAGGCTTTTGGCTTTCCGTACAGCACTTTTTGTGTCCGTCGTATTACCACTATTAGTATCATTTGGCCGCAATTTACACGTTCGGAGATGATGCCATAATAGTTTTTTCAAGTAAAATCCTTTACAGTACACACAAGGAACAAAATCTTGGTGTGAATGATGTTTTTCCTGATCAGTGTTTTTTCTTCGTGCTGTTATAAGGACACCTTCACTAATAACATCTATATTGTGTTTGAAGTTACCTTCATTCACAAGTTCTGTGAAAAGAGTTTCCCTCTGCTTTGATTTCTTTGGCAGAAGTCAGAAAAAAAAATGACTACATTTTTCCAACATGCATGTTCCACACTGACACTTGAAAAAAAAATTCAAAAACAATAATTTTAAAATATTTTAACACTTCCGGTAAACCGATTTTTTTTATCAACTCACTTGAAAAGTTTGACAACTGATCATCATCTTCAACGTCATTGACGGCCCTACTGGAAAGCCCTGTAAATTGTAATACAGCTTGAAATAAAATTAAACTTGAAATGTGTACAAAGGTCACGGAAGCCCCAACTGGGGATTGACTAGAAACTGGCAACTCCTTATGCACTGCACATTTATAGTACTTTAAATGTTCACCCTATATAACCAATGTTAGGAAAAATAACAAAGGGCCATAACTTGGCAAAGAAATATGCAAATGCAAATCCCAGCTTTTATGCACAACTACATACTAAGGCAAGTATTGTTAGTGAGTTTAGTGACTTTCTGTCCAGCGGTATGGGAGGATCGAGTTGCGTTGATAAAAATTTAGGTACAAATAAGAAAGCTTGTAAGAATTTTTTTCGGAGGTCACAGTGACCTTGACCTTTGACCTAGTGACCCCAAAATAGGTGTGGCCTGTAGAACTCTTCAAGGTGCATCTACATATGAAGTTTCAAAGTTGTAGGTGGAAGCACTTTGATTGTAGGGCCAATGTTAAGGTTTTAGCACGACGCGTACGTCAGACGGCATGACGAGCTGGCTAGAACAATACCTCGGGTTTTCTCTGAAAACGCCGAGCTAAAAACGATTTCCATCTTTAACAGAGCATACCTGCTGTTGAAAGTGCTGAACCAAATTTAACAACACTTTCTAGTTGTGTGTTTAGTTCCACTGCTTTCAGGTTCTGTATCATCAGAGTCTGTGTCAGGGATGTATGATGGATCATCATCTGAGTCACAGCCAGAATCTATTGAGAATATGAAACACAAAGCATCCATTACTATTCTTAGCAGAACAAAGCACCTATTCTGCGTTCATTTGTCGCTAACAGTAGCTACCATTTGCAATTGTTTGTAGACTGATGCAAGAATATTGACATTTCACTTGAACATTTTTGGGCCTACAAGTTCGAGTTTTCAGTCAGACCTTGTTTTTCTTTCAAGCAGTCATATCTTTAGGTCTGACAGAGTTTCGTGGACTGCTGTCCTAAACTCTACCTGTACAATCTTTGTTTTTCAGACAAGCTGTATAGAATTTCTTAAGAAACACAATTTTCAAAATCTCACTGTAATAGCAGAAATGTTTGAACTTTTTAAATAACTGTGCGAAGACTGACATCATAAACACAATAACATAGTCTTGAGCATAATAGGTTGTTTCCTTGGGTTTAAAAGCTGTTTGTTTAAGTTTTTCAATTACAACAGCTTGGCAGCTCACCTAAGCATTATATTTGTGATAAAACATAAAACCAGTATAAGGCATCTACCTCCAAAAGCAACTGCATACTATCTCACTTACAGTATTTTCGCATCCATGAGGAAATCAATCAGGGATGAAATGTCATTAGATCACAGTATTTGTCTACTACAGCACATTACGACATGAACTTCTGAGCTATTAAGCTTAACACATGGCTCTGCGACTTATGAGTAGAGTAATAGGTCTAATATTTATACCTTCTTGATTTGATAGATTGAATCCATAACTGGAACTAACTGGTTCAATCTCTTTAAAAGCCTCAGTTGGTTTGTACTGTGGATATACTGGGCTTAAACCTCCTGACTCCATACTGGCTTGTTGCGACTTTAGAGATTCTGACTCATGAAGGACATCTGGACTTTGGCAGTCTTCAACAGTTACTTCTATGTCGCATCAGATAGCAATTTCATATTTGTCATGCATGTGTATATGGACAAAGCCTTTCCATACGCACACAAATTTTGACCCCTGTGACCTTGGCCTTAAACTTAGGGTCCGCGTTTAGGTTTCAAATATGCATTTAGGTTTCGAAAAATGCTCATAACTTCTATGTCACTATAGTGATTGGACTGTCTGTCGGTCTGTCTGTCCGTCCGTCCGTCACACTTTGCGTTTAGGTTTCGAAAAATGCTCATAACTTCTATGTCGCTTCAGATAGCAATTTCATATTTGGCATGCATGTGTATATGGACATAGCCTTTCCATAAGCACACAAATTTTGACCCCTGTGACCTTGACCTTAAACTTAGGGTCTGCGTTTAGGTTTCGAATATGCATTTAGGTTTCGAAAAATGCTCATAACTTCTATGTCACTATAGTGATCGGACTGACTGTCAGTCTGTCCGTCCGTCACACTTTGCGTTTAGGTTTTGAAAAAATGCTCATACCTTCTATGTCGCTTCAGATAGCAATTTCATATTTGGCATGCATGTGTATATGGTCAAGGCCTTTCCTTATGCACAAAAACTTTGACCCCTGTGACCTTTACCTTAAACTTAGGGTCTGCGTTTAGGTTTCGAAATATGCATTTAGGTTTCGAAAAATGCTCGTAACTTCTATCAAGCGTTTATAGAGGGCATAAGTCATCCTATGGTGACAGCTCTTGTTTAAAACCAAGATTTCTGATACAAGTAGTAACACCTGCAGAGTACTGGTCAGATGTAAAGCAGTCTTAACAGCAAAGCTTTCAAGGTGCCTATGAACTCAATGGGGTTTTGAAATGATCTATACTTTGACAAAAAGCATTGTGCACAGATATTGAATAAGATGCAGCTGTTGACACCTCTGTGTTGATATTCTTTATTTGGTTCATGCTTGCCACTAATAAATATAATATCATTGTACCATTTTGTAAGAGATTATTATTGTAAACCCTCCGGTTTTTCTCCAAACACAGCTAAGGTAATAAGTGATGGATAATAACATAGCAAAAGTATTTTTTATGATTTATCATTTTAAGAGCAAATCAATTTAGCGGAATAACAATTGACAATCACGTTGTGATGGTATTAATGAACCGTACACAAATCATTGAAAAGCATTCTACATGTACAACTGTAAAATTCATAATATGAACAGTTGATAAATATTCATACATTCATACACATATACATAATATTGATATGCTTTGTAGAGCTAAATGAATATTGAAACATATAAAAGGAGGGCGTCAATGATGTCCTGTACTGTTGTAACTTAAATTATTTTCTGATCTGGCGTTTACTTTTGTTATTTAACCCTATTCCACTTGGAAGCACAGTGAAAACAGCATAAAACCAGAACATCATGCTAGTAACTCGCAGCCTCACATGTTCAGGTTTTATACTGTTTGCTGCTCATCAGTATCTAAGGGTTGGAAATGAAGCCTTTAAAACTTAAATTTAGTAATAAAGGTACTTAATTAAATTTAACTTTTTAAGGAACTACAAAAGCTTCAGTGTTTCAGTAAAAATACTTCACCGAATTTGGATGCAGTAATTTTCTTCATCTTCCCAACGTACGTTCTTTCCCTGACCTCTGGTTAATTTTTCAATACTTTCGCATTCAAGTTCATCCATTTGTAGCGTATCCATCACTTCCGACATTTTATCCTTCACAGTTTTACTATTCAGATCTACACTGTCACTGCAAAGTTATATCCAATTTCTATAAACTTTGGTAATTTCACCTCTTCCTTCTCTTCTACAAAGTTCAAAAGCCATCCTGCTGTTGGGTTGCACTTTTCGAGTTTTGAACGGAAACTGTTCTCATTTACAGAAATCGCAAAAAGTTTTTTTCTGTTTTTTTTTTCGACTGGCTCTCATTTTGACTCAAAGGTATGTTTCCGAAATGTTAATTCGCTAGACTTTTTAGGCGTAAGCTTTCTTTTCCGGGGATTATTATATCTGTCCCACACGCATTTTTTTGAGGTTGATGCTAGAGTGCCGTCCTTCTTTTTAGCAGTGAGATCAGAAAGGGCATACATCAATGCACCAATATGGTTACATGCTTCTCCGCTCCTGAAAATATATAAACATAATATTTGGACATACTTTCAAACTGCACATTGGTTTTTGCTCGAGCATCTTAAACTTTGATTAAAAGTTCCCAGGAACTGGTCCATCGAGAATAGCTTGTGACCAGTATATAGATCTATGGTAATGATTCGTATAATGCCGGATCAGGGATCGTAACTACTAGTTATTCTTGAATGCTCTGAGTCTGAGGTTTTATGAGTACATTCGTACACCTCAGCGACCCGGAGGGTAAATATAGCTGGGAGTTGGATTATTGCAACTAGGATCGTAACAAAGGCATGTCTCTTGATAAATTATTTATAGCGATGTTTCAATATTGTAAGAACTTAAATAAAAATCTGTGTACACCCACCCGGCTGTGCAATTACATTCCGCTGAATGAACCTGTCCAGTGACCTTTGACAGACAAAGCCACACACTGTGATCTGGATTTTCTTTCACATTTGCACAAGGTAGACATGGTAATACTTTGCATTTAATAAAACAATGTTCCCATTTGTTACTTATCTCATGGTACAAAATACTGTGTACATGTCTGTAAACATAATACACTTTTGATCTCAATTGTTTGTGTGTGTTCATTTTCAGCACAAAATAATTGTAGATGTCACTATCTGTTAATGTAGGAAAGTCCATTAAGTCACTACTCAACCTTTTTAAAACATCTGGATGTGGCAGCTTTTCACCGAGTGGCATAACAAGTTTTTCTGTTATCCTTTTTTCATAATTTACTTCCGCATTCCTGTGCACCTGTCGATCATTTAATCCTAGCTTTTGTACGCCTTTTGCCCTCAAGACAAGTTCATTCTTATTCCCTGACACATACTGATTGTGAAATCGTTAATAATCCTTCAATTGTACAACACTTAATTTGTCAATTTCGATGTCAGACGTACAGATAACGATCGTTTTCTTTCTCATCCGACGCCATTGCTACTGGAAATCAATACTACCCAGCGATTGAGAACCTCCAATTTCGGAGGGGGAGATAAGCGACTTTGCGAAAAAGGCTATACCTCTGTTACATATTGTCAATCTCCTACGCAGTGGCCTTCATTATTCTAGAAGATGCCCAAGGGAAGTAACTGCCGTGAGGAGTTTGACCTAATGTTTGCGAATGGGAGATATAGGCCCGACAATTCGAGTAAAATTACATATGCAAATTTGAATTTAAAAATAGTCATGAGGATGTTAAGCAGCCGTTTTATTAGTGGGTCTTCAGCTGTCGGGTCCAAGGGCCTGATAAACGACTTTGGACCCGACAATCGACTAAAGACCCAACAATACGGCGGTATAATTGCAGTTTGACCCACCATTTTACCCTATTTGAAACTATATACCCCGGTATGTTTTAAAGAAACACACAAATGCTTGGGAAATGATAATATTATACAAATATCAATTTACATAGAATCTACAGAACTCACATACATTATTTTGATATCAGATAAGTATCGATACTAACTTTTGATCGGAAATAAACTTACCTTGCATTGTTCATTTAATAGTGAGTTATATTTTCAATGAATGTATGAAAAGCAGGTTAAATGCATGTGTGTAAAGTGTCATCCCAGATTAGCCTGTGCCATCCACACAGGATGTTTCAAGTCTGCTTGAATCGTGAAAACCGCTCCTTGTATACCAAAGGATGGGCACAAACCCCAAACTGGACAAAGACCAAATAACACCCACTTAAAACACGTTTTTGTCCCATCCCAAAAAACGCCCAAATAATGACCAACAGAAAGAAAGCTCAGTCCCAAAAAATAACCGATTTATGGAATGCGCTCCATGGAGGAAGCAGGCAAGAACCTTCGTCATATTGGAAATCGATAAAAATCTATCAAAATTACTTTAACAATCAATATTTGACAGTAAAACCTACCGAATTCATAATAGAGAACGATCTTTTCATGTTTTCATACGAGACCCACCATCATCGGAATAAATAAATTAAAAATACACAATATTCAAGGCATTTTCCTCTCATGATACATTAACAATATACACAATTTTAAATGCCTGCATCAACAATTCTTTGAGATATTGAAGAGTAAAAACCATCGACAATGTCCTTAACCTTTGACCCATTAACCCATTGACCATAAAGCTCCTCAGTTCTTCTTAAGAACCATGGTAAGGCTTTGCAACCACATACCAATTATTTTTGGCAACACCTGCTGTGCCTCTCCATTTAAAGAGAAGTTCAATGCACCTCTGTGTCTTCTGTGTCAGTAGAACTGGAACAGTGCTCCCCCTTTTACCCCCGATTTCCACTCTTGACAATGATTTCAGAAGGATTCTTTCAGTTGCTCTTAGAGCTCCTGTAACTTCTCGCAGACAATCTTTGTTCTGCATTTGTTAACTGTAAGCATCTGAGCCAAAATCAAATTTTGTCGAATTGCTATACAACAGTTTTGTTTTATGAACTTTTATTGATTATGATGATTCCAATATGTATTGTTTGTTTCTGCATTTTACAATCATATTCTGAAGTTTGCAACCTAAAACGTTCATATTTGTATTTTTATGATCCATAATGATTTACCAGTAACCTTACAGTGTCCTTGCAGTAACGTTATTATAAGGAATTAAAAAAACTAAACCACTCTAAGAATAAAAAACTTTATGTTGACAAATGCTAAGTTTTATGTTTTTCTATCAAAAAAGAGAAAAAAATGTTTTCCAACATTATTGTTTTTCTAAAAAAAATCGTCTATTACGTTTGATAACAAATTTGTTGCAAAGTTGGCCATCAAACATCAGTGTTTGTAAATGATTTTTAATTCCAGTAATGTTTGACTTTGATTTTATTTTCTACATGAGTAAATGTATTAATTTTGTTCAATACCTTTTATTACAAATAAAAAAATGTTTGATATATGAAACAAAATATGGCATGTTATTTGAAGGACATGCCCGTTATTGCAAGGACTGGTTTTGTTTCAGAAAGGACAATCTACAAATACAATTTCATTTAAATTCTTTATTTGTAACTGTAACTTGACAATTAACACAAAACTACTGATTACAACTAACACATCATTTCAAGAAATCATTTTGGTTTATTGTGTCACAAACATAATCCCATATCTTAAAGTTTGAAAAATAAGGTTACAGAACTGACAACATTGTTCCTGTTAGGACAACACAGCGAATTAAAATAAACACTCCAAATTTTAAATGATATTACAAACTGTCATAGAACTCTTAACTTTAAACAACAACTTTGTCACTAAAAATGATAAAAATCAACAACATGGAGTTTAAAAACTCAACAAATAAGCTTTGTTATTGTAAGGAACATAATAACCATTTATTTTAGTAATGGCTAAATCATTTGAACTGCTAAAACTATTTTTTGCACTTCAAAAGTGCTGCTTGAAACAAAGCTCCATTAACTGTGAAATGGTGAGTATTCGGCACGGAGATTGGGTCTGGTATGACAGTCATAATGTTTTGTTTGTCCCTAGTTGGTGCATACACAAAATTTCAGCTTCTGGATTCTCAACATCCTTGACCTATTCTGGATACGGCCTTCCATTGAAAATCACTATAACATATCGATTCAAACACTCATGTATGTCAGGCACAAAATATTCATAGCTGTCGTCACTTTTCGTTTCATTTTCTGTACAAGCGCTGTCTTTGTTTTCTCTTTTTTCACCATTTTCATCACTTTTAACATCACTCTTTTTCCTCTGATCACTGCTGTTTTTATCAACATCACCATTCTTTTCTCTCTTATCACCAAGATCACTATAATATGTATTCTTTGAATCATTCTTACTGTCAATTCTTTCACTTTTGTTCTTACATTTTTCACCATTATTTTCGCCATTAATATCAGTGTTTTTATTGTTATTTACATTCTCTTTAAGATTGTTTTCATTGTTGTTCACATCGTTTCTACAGTCGTGTGTTAATGGAAGAAGAGGAACAAGATGATTTGGAGACCAATTTGATTCTGGAATGTCATCTCTTGTGTTTGTCCACAAAATGTAAATTACATCATACTTTATGTCTGTCCTCGGTAATATCAATCGATTGAGATCTTGCCGAACATTGGGATTTCCTTTCTCAGGATACACGCTTCTAATCGGGGCATTAAGAACACTTGACAGGGCAAAAACCTGGAAAATACCCATGTATGATCTATTTTTTGTCAAAGACATTATTTCTTTTCTAAATATGTCTTTAATAATATCTTGCTCTAGGGCCATTCCAGGAATGAAAAAGTCTGAATATTGAGCACAGTGTTTGGCTTGGTCCTTTTGACTAGAACATCCTCCATTGAGGAACTCGTTACTCAGGTATCAGGTAAATACCCTTGTTTTCATGCAATTCCTTAATAATTCTTGTTATTATTTCTTCAGTACGTTCTCGGGTACCAAAGGCAAACACACTTCCACATGATGGTAAACAATTACCATCTGCAATGACCTCAACAGGATACAGTTCTGAACTATCTAAATCACTAGGCATACCAAAAAATGCATCAAAATCTATTTCAAGTTTATTTTCATAAACACTTATCTCATCAGGTTTTACTCTACATGTCATTTCAGGTAACGCAGATAAAGTATCACCTACTTCTGTGAAGGTTTGACACAAGTTCAAACGCCTTAGTAAATCTTCATTATCTATTTTCTGATCAGACTGCCCTTTGTCTGGGCTAAATTTGGAACTACGTGCCTTGTTGTGACGAGTACATTTTGTTTGAATCTCCTTTGGTATTGGTTGTTGAATTTCAATCCCTTTTGATGCCGTTTTCCTTCTTTTCTGGCATTCAGTAACTTTTGTATCTGTTTACCGTTTCAATCCTTTGGTTCGATTATATGTACCTATATTAGTCTGTTTGACCTTTTCGTCTGTTAATGACGTGCTTTGATACTCATGATCTTTGTGTTCAATTCCTATTTCACAGTCACAGCTCAAGTTTCTAAAGGCTATTTGTCCTTCTGATATAATCTTTACTTGATGAAGACTCAATGTTCCGGGTACAGCTCTCAAAGGTGCTTTTAACAGGTCCTTTATTTCCTAGATGTCTGGTTCTGTCACTAAGTACATGTTAACTTTTGACTCTTTAGTTAAAACCCCTATGAAAGTCTTGGCTGATGTGATGTCACTGCCATATTTTAATTTATTGTCTGCCTGTCGTTTAGGTGCACCTCCAATTGCATTATGGGATACCCTTACCATGCCCACTTTCAAAAAATGACCAAAGTACAGTTTGAAAACCAAAAGACTTTGCCCTTAGTGTTTCTAAGTAAAAGTTTGCCTTTTGGCAGTACTGGGTGACAGGGCCATCACTGAATATTTCTATATATATGACCTTTGGATACTTCTTCCGTATTTCAGCCAGAATAGGAGCAAGATGAGCCCAAACAGCTTCTGGTCCATGTACGAGAGAGTCACTTTCTGTGCAGAAGGTGAATGGACCTTCTCCTTTGACAATAGCTACCCCTGTATGTAATGTAATCTGCTTTTTGGAATCACCGAAATGTACACTTTGGATTTCAGCACTGTACCCAAAAACATAATTCTCCGAAAGATCTACATGAACAATGCACTCATCCTTGTTCATTGTTAATTTTCTCTTCGCAAAATATTCATATTGGTTAAACACTCTGTAAATGTGTTTAGAATATCTAGTCAATTGCTCTTCAAACCTATCAATTAACGTCACTGCAGGTCCAGTCTGTGATTCTTTAACTGTTATTGTAATTGTCTTTTCTGTAATGTCTTTGTTTTTCTTTATGTTTCTGACTTCTTTCTTTGTTTTCCATTCATGTCAGGTAATATCTTTATCAAGGTTTTCTTTGTCAACAGTAAGTAATCTTCCTTTACACTTTGTGCATTCAGCATACATACACCTTGTGCTACTAATTTCACATACTTAGCTACTAACAAGGACATTTAGATCATCACTTTCAATTACTTTTGCTTGCTTCAGTGCTTCAGCTATCATTTCAGTGTTGTAACATGTTTTGCACATACATGTGTTTCTATCACTCTGTCTAGGGAATACAACGAAAAAAGGGCGTAATCTGCAAAATGAAGAGTAACTAATTTGTGTCTTGCCTTCACTCAAAAACTTTGTGTGCAATGTTTTTAAGTCATGTAATAAAACCCTTCGCTGCTTCCGTAACTTGTTCAATGTTTTGGTTTGTTTCTTTCGAGGAACTAGTCTGGAATTATCATTTCGAATATAAAAGGTGTACACTTTTTGACTTTCTCTTTTTGTAAATGTTTGAAGTCTTGTTATGTTCTTCTTTGGACTGTTGTAGCCAATGTATCTGTGTGTTTCTGTTTTCAATTTATACTTTTTCAAAGTTTGGTTACATAGAAACTTTCGTATGTCGGCCTTTTCAGCTTTCCTCCTCTCTTTGTATTTTACTCGTATAGCTTCCATGATAACTTGACATTTAAACAATGACCTTTTTACTCCTTTTGGTGTTTAGTGTCTTAACAGTTTCCTTGTTTTTCTCCTTGGCGTATCAACATTGCTTTGCTCTGTCTGCCTCTGTAACCTCTTTTTATACATATCTACTTTCTTCTTCAAGTGCTTTATATCAAGCTCCAATTTTCTCTTATCTCTGTATACCTTTGCTTCTTCGCGACGTTTCTTTTTCAGGGCACGTGACTTTTGATGACTGTGTTGTTCATCTTCACTCGATGGTGGTGTTTGAACATTTTTTTAAAATTTCTGCGCTTCCTTAACTCTAGCTCGGTTCTTTCTCTTCTGTTGACGCCAGCGTTTTGTGACTGATCTTTTCTCTCGTTCATGTAATTCTGCAATTTGCTTTTTTCCCTGTTTTGCACTCATTTTTATATCTATCTAGTCCCCTTTTGAGATAAGCTTCTCTTTTCTGAGGATCAACATCTCTCTTCACTCGCCTAGGATCATGAAACTTCATAGATACATTGATCATGACTCGCAGATGACCCCTATTGATTTTCAGGTCAAAGGTCAAAGTCACAGAGACCCAATGCAGGAAAATGGTTTCCGGATGATAACTCAAGAACGCTTATGCCTAGGATTATGAAACTTCATAGTTACATTGATCATGACTCGCAGGTAAGCCCTATTGCTTTTCAGGTCACTACATCAAAGGTCAAGGTCACGATGACCCGAAATAGTAAAATGGTTTCCGGATGATAACTCAAGAACGCTTAAGCCTAGGATCATGAAACTTCATAGGTTCATCGATCATGACTCTCGATGACCCTTATTGATTTTCAGGTCACTAGGTCAAAGGTCAAGGTCAGGGTGACCCGAAATAGTTAAATGGTTTCCAGATGATAACTCAAGAACGCTTATGCCTAGGATCATGAAACTTCATGGGTACATTTATCATGACTCGCAGATGACCCCTATTGATTTTCAGGTCACTAGGTCAGAGGTCAAGGTCACTATGACCCGAAATAGTAAAATGGTTTCCGGATAATAACTCAAGAACGCTTATGCCTAGGATCATGAAACTTCATAGATATATTGATCATGACTCGCAGATACACCCTATCGATTCTCAGGGCACTATGTCAAAGGTCAAGGTCACAGTGACCCAACACAGTAAAATGGTTTCCGGATGATAACTCAAGAACGCTTATGCCTAGGATTATGAAACTTCATAGATACATTGATCATGACTCGCAGATAACCCCTATTAATTTTCAGGTCACTAAGTCAAAGGTCAAGGTGACGATGACCCGAAATAGTAAAATGGTTTCCGGATGATAACTCAAGAACGCTTATGCCTAGGATTATGAAACTTCATAGTTACATTGATCATGACTCGCAGGTAAGCCCTATTGCTTTTCAGGTCACTACATCAAAGGTCAAGGTCACGATGACCCGAAATAGTAAAATGGTTTCCGGATGATAACTCAAGAACGCTTAAGCCTAGGATCATGAAACTTCATAGGTTCATCGATCATGACTCTCGATGACCCTTATTGATTTTCAGTTCACTAGGTCAAAGGTCAAGGTCAGGGTGACCCGAAATAGTTAAATGGTTTCCAGATGATAACTCAAGAACGCTTATGCCTAGGATCATGAAACTTCATGGGTACATTTATCATGACTCGCAGATGACCCCTATTGATTTTCAGGTCACTAGGTCAAAGGTCAAGGTCACTATGACCCGAAATAGTAAAATGGTTTCCGGATAATAACTCAAGAACGCTTATGCCTAGGATCATGAAACTTCATAGATATATTGATCATGACTCGCAGATACACCCTATCGATTCTCAGGGCACTATGTCAAAGGTCAAGGTCACAGTGACCCAACACAGTAAAATGGTTTCCGGATGAAAACTCAAGAACGCTTATGCCTAGGATTATGAAACTTCATAGATACATTGATCATGACTCGCAGATAACCCCTATTAATTTTCAGGTCACTAAGTCAAAGGTCAAGGTGACGATGACCCGAAATAGTAAAATGGTTTCCGGATGATAACTCAAGAACGCTTAGGCCTAGGATCATGAAACTTCATGGGTACATTGATCATGACTCGCAGATGACCCCTATTGATTTTCAGGTCACTAGGTCAAAGGTCAAGGTCACGGTGACCCGAAATAGTAAAATGGTTTCCAGATGATAACTCAACAACGCTTATTTCTAGGACCATGAAACTTCATAGGTACATTGATCATGACTCGAAGATGACCCCTATTTATTTTCTGGTCACTAGGTCAAAGGTCAAGGTCACGTTGACCTGAAAAAGTAAAATGGTTTCTGGATGATAACTCAAGAACGCTTATGCCTAGGATCATGAAACTTCATAGGTACAATGATCATGACTCGCAGATTACCCCTATTGATTTTCAGGTCACTAGGTCAAAGGTCAAGGTCGCGGTGACCTGAAATAGTAAAATGGTTTCTGGATGATAACTCAAGAACGCTTATGCCTAGGATCATGAAACTTCATAGGTACAATGATCATGACTTGCAGATGACCCTATTGATTTTCAGGTCACTAGGTCAAAGGTCAAGGTCACGGTGACCTGAAATAGTAAAATGGTTTCGGGATGATAACTTAAGAATGCTTATGCCTAGGTTCATGAAACTTCATAGGTATATTGATCATGACTCGCAGATGACCCCTATTGATTATCAGGTCACTAGGTCAAAGGTCAAGGTCACAATGCCAAAAAACGTATTCACACAATGGCTGTCAAGGTCACGGTGACTCAACTTAGAAAAATGGTTTCTGGATAATAACTCAAGAATGCTTACGCCTAGGATCATTAAACTTAATAGGTACATTGATCATGAATCGCAGCTGAAATAATGATGAAACTTGACCAGGATGTTTGTCTGGACAATATCTAGGTCAAGTTTGACATTTGGTAAAGATTGAGTGAACCGAGTCCTCTCAGTTGAGCGAACTAGGGCCATCTTGGCCCTCTTGTTTTCTTAAAGGTTTAACACTGTAACACTTGCATAAGGATTATTATGCCCTAAGATATACACTTGTAGATAAATACTGTAACACTGACACGGGGATAATTATGCCCCAAGTTTCTTGTATGCAATTAAATAAGTACTAATGAGCTTGCATTAAATGTTAGTTATTTTCAATTTATTATCATTTCTGCTTGATACTGCTTGCAGCACTACCAAGTTGAGACTCTGAAGATTGGAGACGAAGTGGAATGTCTTCTAGTGAAGCGATGTAGGTCTTTTATGGCCCTTCAACTTGCGTCATGCTCATTAAAGAAGTAGCTTGAAGACTGGCGACTATGGTACTGTCAGATGGTCCATTCGGTATTTTTCCCAAACCAATGTTCCTAAGTTCCATGTAATTGAAGTGACGCATCTGAGCTATATTATTTATAGAAGGGTTTCGGGACCCAGGCAACGCCAGACACTGGAACGCGTCCAAGAGGTAACTCTGGGATAGAGGGAAGCTGAAGAAAGCTCCCAACGTATATTCTGTGGCCTCCTACTCCATCAATTTATCCTCTGGTGACATCAGTTGCCAGTAAGCTGGGAGCCACAAACTCAAAGGGCCAGTGACAGGCAATGCTACAGGTGTAGCAAGCGTCCAATTACGTCTGTCTGGTGGAAAAATGGGCATCCCTCAAGAGCGAAGTAGGGCCATGGCACTTTCCTTGATTAAAAAGTGGGCATCTGGAGATACACGAGACAATACTGAGCCAGGACTTTGGGGCATCAGTAGTCTTCTTTGTGCCACAGGCGAGGAATTCGGCAAGATCTACAACACTGGAGACTTTTGTGCAGGACTTTTTACAAATGACTAAATGTATAAACTGTTTAACAAATTAAATTGAGGTGCTTTATTTTCTGATGTTTGATTTATTTTTCCTTTCAGATGATTTATATTTGTGTGATTCTAGGATTAAATAAATAATTCTGAAACATTTATGCAGCATGCTGTTACATTATTGTTAACGTTATATTATGTTGGTTATCTGGTTTATCAAGTGGAAAAAATTATTTAAATATAAAGCTTTAAATATTAAGACTTATGAAGGTACTTATTGTTATTTAGGTATTAACATACTTCTCAGAATAATAAAAATATAGTAAATGCTATTATTCATTAATGTAGTAAGGTTTCTTAAATGATTGTCCTTATTGATTAAGTTTGAATAAGAGGTGGTTTTCATACCGCGATAAAGTGGCAACAACTTTTTTTGGGCCAGTGAAACCCCTGAAAAGCGTTTTATTATGCTATTTGTATTTGTCTGAGGTATTGACTTTTACTGGACAATAAACTATAAATGTTTCTTTTAAACCTCAATAGCTTATTTGTTTTTTGTTGTGATAAAGTATTTTTAATGCAAAATATGGATTCCTTGTGAAAAAAACCCATAGAGATGGCAAGTTTTAACCAAATGAGACAATTAAAACAAAAGAATAAATTCAAATGATAGCAAAATAAAGCCTATTTTGTGCCACACACGAAGTCCGCAAAACGCACAGGTACTATGACCAAAATGCTCAGCAAAAAATCACCAAAAACTTTATTACAGACAAGTGAAAAAAATGCATAACTTTTGAACTAGTTAAGATATTTTTAAAATTCAAACTAATTTAAAAACTGCAAATCAAGACCTATGATTATTAGATGATGATCATTTTGCGCATCAACATGTTTGAAAAAAAATCACTGTGGTTGCTAAGTAAGAAGAACTTCATACCATAACATTTTTAAAATGAGTGCATATTTGGTCACCAGTCTTTTTTTTCCGTCCTCCTACCCGACACTTTTAGAAAAAAAATCAGAAAATCATTTTATTAATTTTTTTTGGCCTAAGTAGGATCTCGATCTATAAATCCAGAGTTATTAATATTTGTGTTTTCATTTGTTGGTCTTGAAGTAATAAACAATTGTCCACCCACATTTACTTCAACTAATTCATTTTTTATTGGCTGATAACTTTATTATCCCCGCCGAAAAAAAAATCGGAGCGGATATAGTTATTGGTCTTGTCCGTCTGTCCGTCCGGCTGAAACTTTGTCCGGAGCATTACTCCAAATCTATTCAATGGATTTACTTCAAACTTAGAATATAAACAGATGACAACTAGGAGAAGTGCAGGAGAAGTGCAGTGACCAAGAGCCATAACTCTATCTACCTTAGTTTTTGAATTATTTGAATTATCTCCCCTTTTATTTAACTTTAAAGTAAACTTTTGTCCGGAGCATAACTCTAAATATGCTAAAGGGATTTACTTGAAACTTGAAATATAAACAGATGGCAACTAGGAGAAGTGCAGTGACCAAGAGCCACAACTCTATCTACCTTAGTTTTTGAATTATCTCCCCTTTTATATGATTTTAAAGAAAAAATTTGTCCGGAGCATAACTCTAAATCTACTGAACTGATTTACTTGAAACTTGAAATGTAAACAGATGGCAACTAGCAGAAGTGCAGTGACAAAGAACCACAACTCTATCTACCTTTGTTTTTGAATTATATCCCCTTTTGTATAATTTTAAAGTACATTTTTGTCCGGAGCATTACTCTAAATCTACTGAAGGGATTTACTTGAAACTTGAAATATGAACAGATGGCAACTAGGAAAAGTGAAGTGACCAAGAACCATAACTCTATCTACCTTAGTTTTTGAATTATCTCCCCTTTTATATAACTTTAAAGTAAATTTTTGTCCGGAGCATAACTCTAAATCTACTGAAGGGATTTACTTGAAACTTCAAACTTAAACAGATGGCAAGTAGGAGAAGTGCAGTGACTAAGAACCATAACTCTATCTACCTTAGTGTTTGAATTATATCCCTTTATTTAATTTCAAAGTAAATTATTGTCTGGAGCATAATGAGTTATCTCCCGTTATTTGTTTTTACAACTATTATTCTACTCTCTAAAACAACTGTTGTCATACAAGCAAACACATTTCGGCGGGGATTTGCCACTACTGTGACAAGCTCTTGTTTTCTTGTGGAGTTGATTTACTTAATTTTTTTCAGGTTCCTGTACTATAACGTTTGGTTCTTTCCCTTTCAAAGAAATAGACTATTCTCTGTTGAGGATGATGAGCTTTGTTCAGAGGCAACAATGGAAGAACTTATCAACAAACTCGACTTCCTGGCCCGCTTACAGTTATCTTGGTTTTCCTGATCCTCCCGCAAGAGTTTTCCAGAAAACACTGGTGTTGGTCTTGTTGCTACTCTACGAGTTGGATCATTGTCCTCTGGCCTTTGCACCGTTTTCACCACTTGTTCTTCTGGCCTCTTCTGGCTACTGACAATATATTTGCTTCCTCTAATCAGCGAAGGAACCTTTAATTTGAAGTCACTTAGGACTGTTTCTGTCTTCGCTAATCGGGCGCCTCTTGTTTGAACAAACCGGATGTAGTCATCTTTCTGGTTGTACCAGGGACCACTGCAGGGCATGTTACTATCAAACACTTTACAACATTTCATACATTTCTAGGACACCCCAGAATGCTGTTCCACAACGTGATTGTAGCTTTTTATTCTTGTCTGAAACTTTGTCATTACACACTAAACAGGTATAATTTTTCTGTACAATTTTTTTGTAATTGAATGAGCTAAAGCTATATTGAAGATACATTGTCTACATTGTCTGATTAATAATTTTCTTTAAAATACTTTTGCAACTTGTCATGGTGAACAACTTTAGTTTTTTTTTGTTTAATTTGATTGCGCTATAAAACATCATTTACTTTTCCAATAAGTAAACATTTTTCATTTTTGAGCCAGTATTCCACTGAGACCAACTCGACATTGTGGGTTAAAATACCAAACTTTATCACCAATTTCTTATGTTTGTAGGTTAACTTTCAAATCGTAGTCTTTTTGCATTACATCGCTTGAAAGTTTGAGCTTATATCTGGAAAAATAAAAAAAATAAACGAGACTTACCTTGGTTAAGTAGATGTTTAATTGAAATTCTCTGAGTTAAGGTTGGAGTGAAGGATTTAATGAGATGTGGTTTGCGCATGCGCATGCAGTCTTCGAAGCATATTTTTTCCACATTATTTCATCGGGTATGTTGATTTCATAGTTATGACTAATTGTTATTTTAATAACAATAATTATCATCAAATTAGTTTATAGATTCAATAATTTCTTGTAGGGTGGGTGGGAGGCATTTAATCCTTCACTCCAACCTAAACTCAGAGAATTTCAATTAAACATCTACTTGTCAAAAGTTTCAACATTTGACCATCCCGCTTTTTAAAGAATGTCTTTCATTGGAACACAAACACTTTTGGCTTTAGAAGTTGATGCTGCTCTTACACTATGGGATCCATATATATTCACATCGATTCCCGATCTGGCCATAACAGTTTTTATCCACCTAGAAATAGTATCTCTTGTCACAGGCTTGTAAGGCTTCACATAACTCAAAAGAAGCATGTTACGGTCTTCGCATATTTCTTGTGCGGGACAAATATTCTTTCAGAACTGTATATATATATAAAGCCTCCTATCTGGAGGATAAGCTTTAAAACTAACAACAGAAGTGCTAGAACTCGGACGTGAATGTTTTAAAGAACTGCTTAACTTAAAAACAAACTCTGATTTCAATTTCTTACAATCTTTAATAGTAAGCAACTGAAAAGTCTGAACGCGTGCCGCTTGTGTTAACGCCATGAGCATTGTTAGCTTCAATGTTAAATCTTTTAATGATAACTGGTTAACCGGTGACAACTTTCGCAAGAAGCTCATAACCTTATTAACATCCCATACTGCTGAATACCGTGGCTGTGATGGTCTTAAAACAAAGATTCCTATCATGTACCGCACCACTAAAGGGTGACTACCTACTTTAAACCCATCTAAATTGAGTCCTATGGATGAAAGGGCTCCCCGAGCCGTGTTAATACTGTCATAACCTAAGCCATTTTGATAATGAAAGGTAAGAAACTCAATCACTTCTTCCAGAGATGCTGAAAACTAATTAATCTGCCTTTCACGACAGTAAGAAAACCATCTGTTGATAAATGTACTGTACTGCTTTTTGTACCTAGTTTTCTATGATGACATGAATATATTGGTAGTTTCTTCTGAAAATCCTCGTTCTCTGAAATTTCTCCTGATACCTTGCATGCTATGATTTTCATTCTTCCAATGGATGTTGTATATTCAATGTTGGATGATTTAGAAGACCTTTTTTCTTGCGAATTATCACTGGAATATCTACCAACAGTTCCATGAGTCTCGGAAACCATGGTTGAGTTACCCACAATGGTGCTAACACTATGCCTTTGGCTTTCTCGTTGCATATCTTCTGAAGGCACTGTCCCATCAGACTGAAAGGAGGAAACAAATACACACTACCAAGTGTATCCCATGACAAAGAAAACGCATCTACAAATGCAAAATCTGGATCAGGCATCCATGAACAAAATTTGTCTATTTGATTATTAAGCCTTGATGCAAACAAATCTATAATTGGAGCTCCCCAATGATTACAAATTTGTTGAAAAATAGACTTGTCTAGTTTCCACTCATGTCTATCATTAAACTTGCGGGAAGCTTCGTCTGCATCGACATAAGCCGAGCCCGCTATATGAGCACAAGTTAGCCAGAAATTGTTTTCAATGCAAAGTTTCCAAATATTACAACTTATTTTATTGCAATTTGAGGATTTTACACCCCCATGTTGTTAACATATGAAATTGCTGTAGAATTGTCGGAATATACTTTTACATGGCGCCCTTGGAATTTCTCAATAAATGCTTTCAAGGCATGAAAAATTGCTATAAGCTCAAGTGTATTTATATGAAATGTTTTTCACTGTTCCAACGACCACCTATTTTACACTGACCTAGTTTTGCACCCCAACCAGAAGAAGATGCGTCAGTGAACAATTCAATTGAAACAGGATGTCTAGAAATATGCCTTTTCTGATAATTAATATTTTAAATCCACCAATCTAACTCCTGGGAAATACCTATTAAAGCATCAAAATTGCCTCTGTTATCTGACAGAGCTTTTGTTTTAGCTGTTTCTAATGACCTGTAATGCAATTTTACAAATTCAACGGCAGAAAAACTAGCTACCATGAGACCAATCACTTTAGCAACTTCTCTTATGGTTGCATCATTTTTGTTATGAAGAGTTATACATGCTTGTATAATGGATATTTTGCGGTTTTCAGAAAGTTCGACAGTCATTTTGTCGGAATCAATAATATTACCCAAATATTTAAGTTTTTTAGTTGGTTTTAACACTGACTTTCCTTATTGACTACAAACCCAACTCTCGTCATTAAAGTTGATGTGGCATCCACATTTTCCAAACATTCCTTATGTGTATCACCAACTAATATACTATCATCCAAAAAAATTGAATTTATCCAGCCAGAGCTCCTCAAGCTTGCATAAACTTGGTTTACAAGGCTTACTAAATATGCGTGGACCTCCCAAAACACCACAACAAAGAGATTGGTACTCATATATCTCACAATTCCGAGAAAACCTAAAAATCTTTCTCTGTTCCTCTGCTAATTTTACTGAAAAATAGGCATGTCTTAGATCTACTGATGCCATGTAGCAACCTTTGTTTATTAATGTTAAAGCATCTTCAAAAGTTTCCATTTTGAAATGTTTATATGGAATACATTTATTTTACTTTTTTACATTCAATACCATTTTAAGTTCGCCATTAGATTTTGGTCTCAAAAATATAGGTGACAAAACTTGATCTGCCCATGGTTCCACTTTTTTTATAACATTTAAGTCTAAAAGCTTATCAATTTCCTGCTTTATAACCTCGTTTTCTTTTTTATTGAAAACATATTGGGAGCTACTCAGTTCCTGACTATGAATTTTTTGCAAGTTTATGTCTATGTGACAATGTTCTACTATGTCTAAAATTGTAGGATCTGATGTTAATTTGCGCCATTCATCAGCATAATCAGGAATTCTACCAACAACAAAATTTTGGCTCGCCTGATTTAGTGATTTAGGGGCCTTGCCCCGCGTCTCGGGAAGTTGTTTGGTCCCGATCCGAAACTCGAGGTGCTGGATTCTGTTTGATAGCCGCCTCTGGCTCCACGGCAAAAGCCTCCACGGAATCTGGAGAATATACCCATCCGTCTACGAATACGACCTCCTCTGTATGGCCTTTGATTGTATGTCAACCGATTACTCAACTTTGACGAGTCTTCAATTTCCTTAGCAGATTTTGAAATGTCATCTCCAAACAAAAACTTGGTGTATGGTATTCTGTGGTTACACAAGTAATTATAGTCCCGATTAATCACTGGCCTCAAAAGGTCTTTTCTTGCCAGGTTAATTTGATTATTAGCATGGCCTAGAAGGGCCAACAAATCATTGCACTCGTCAATCAGTTTGGAAAATCTATCGTTCCCTATTTCTGTCTCTAGTTTTGCAATTTTGTCAACCACTTTTGCCAGTATTATGGCTCCTTTTACTACTGAGGTTTCTATTCCCTGCATTTTCTTATCATTGATTCTAGCTACCGGGCCTATATTGTCCCACACTGACTGATTAGTTTGCACGACACACAGTCCCCCACAGTTCTCTGGACGGGCATTATTTTCTTCTTTTATCAAGTCATTGTATCTTTCTTCGTCTATGCCCTTCCTAAAAAGCTCAGTTATGTTTTCAGCCAAAACTGAATCGATAGGGGCATCACATGTCTCCACTGCTTTAAATCGTTTTGCCATAGATGAAAAACGACTATTGTTATTAGTATCCTCGTCAGTTTTCCTTTTTCTAGACACTAAACAGTCATTTTCTTCCCCACCTGCCTGTGGGTCGATCTCACATGGCTGCGCCACGTGCTCTGCGCATTCCTCGTCAATTTGACAATCGCAATAATCTTCGTCATACGAGGTTATTTTGTCTAACAAGTCCTTTATTTGTTTGTTTTGTTCATTTATGCGTTTATCCTGCTCGTTCATGCGCGAGGTTTGTTTTTCAATCGAATTTTTCAAACTCGTAACCGCCATGATCATTCGGCTTTCGGCGACCGAAATATCTTTGCTAGACCTCGATTGTGCCGATTTTTCCGGCTGTTTTCCTTTTCCAGATTTGTCTTTTTGTGAACTACGTTCACGTTCAACGTTAACACGATTTACGATCGCATTTCGCTCATTTGTTGAAGTACTACGCTCTTCGATATTATTTGACTGCTTCGAGTCCGCCATCTTGTAAATCACTGCCTGCGCATGCGCAAACCACATCTCATTTAAGCCGAACGGAAAAAGTAAACGAAAGAGAATTATGCATATCATAGAGTCATTTCTTTAATTTGTCTATGTACTCGTTGCCATTTTCATTTAGTCTGTTTTCGGAACCTGAAGGATGACCAAAAGATCAATGGGCAATCTCATGTCGTCACCGAACATCATTTTATGAGGTGTCGAACATCATTTTATATGAGGTGTGACCTGTGGCAGAGTGAACAGTTGACCTTTATGCCATCAAGCAGAAAGGTACATATTGATCCCAATCATCACGAAATTGTGATGCAAACAAAGTCAACATGCTAGTAATCGTTCTGTTAGTTCTTTCTGCACCACCATGTGATTGCTGTCGATATGGTGTAGTTCTGGTTTTCTGATTACCAAAGAGATTACACAATTCTTTAAATAAATTAGACTCAAACTGAACACCTAGGTCGGTATGAATTGATAATGGCATACCAAATGTTTGTAAGACCTTTTCTATCAAAACATTTGCTTCAGTAACAGTTTCTATATTTTGTAATGGAACACATTCGGTCCCTTTGGTAAACTGGTCAACAACAACCATCATTATTTATTTCCTTTTTTAGTAAGTGCAAAAGGACCAACAAAGTCTATAGCAATTCTTTTCCATCTAGCACCACAGTTGAACTGTTTAATTTGGGCTTTATTTTTCACTTGGGGGAACTTCCTTCTTGCACAAATTGTACATTTCTTACACCACGTTTCAACATCTTTTCGCAATCCTATCCAGAAAAACCTTTTTCTGATATTTTGTTAAGTGTTCTTTACACCTTAATAGTCTGCAGTAACACTATCGTGTAACTGATACAAAATGTATTCTTTAAAACTATTGGGAGCAACGATTTGCAAATCAACCAAACTACTATCATCATTTTTCCATTTTCTGTATACCACCTTTTTTCCCAAGAACAATGAACACCTTATTTTCCAAAAACAATGAATCCAATCTATACCATAGATACTTAACATCAGGGCATTTATCACAAATATCATTCCAATCTGGTTTAATACCACTTTCTAACCAGTCTCTTACTACACAGTTTAGAGTCCTCCTTTTGTAGCCCTTGTCAATTCCTTTAGATCTACATCCTCTAAGTAAATAGCATTTAATTTCAAATTGACTGAATCCTCTGGATTTGATTCAGTATGTTAACTAGTTTCACTTGCATTATAATTACTACTACTCTCTACTAGGATGACATTTACAATACAGACATTTTAATCAGTTTTCTTGCAATATGTGTTATCAATACACTCTGGTGATTTAATCAGCTGTTAATCTGATGAATCCTGCATTGTAACAAAACTAAATGAATTTTGATTATGCGGTTCAGAGATTTCTACTTTATTTTGTCTCTTAACCTGTCCTAAGTCTGGCTTTGGTGTAACTATCGAGTGTATCTCTGACCCATAACTGGTCTCTGTATAACCAGAACTTGGTTTCATAACATTCCTTACGAACAAAGCACAAATGCACACAACCATCATAACCAAGGGATCCCTCGAAATGAGCAAACACAATATTACCAATATAAGTTGCAACAACTTTGTCTGACTAAAAGACTTAACGCTATGCAAAATGAACTCGTTTATATTGGAATCTTTTATGTACCTACATAAACTACATACTGGTCAAGTGTTAAGGGCAAAAGGGCAATGACAATCGCAAGAGTGGTGGTCACTGGCCAGCTATTGAGCAATTGAGCAATCAAATGGGAATAACCAAAGGTGTGACTACACATTCTATAATGATATCTGTTATGGTCTAGAGTCTGTCTAACTGCACAATAAGGTAATGGTTTTCTAGCCTTCGGCCCACTCCGCCTTTTCTGTCAGGCGCATACTTCAAAATCTTTCAAACCTCATCCTCCAAGTCTTTTTCTGTATGGGTAACACTTTGGCTAACACTAGCTGTGCAGAATAAAATCAAAGTACTGACAGTACTGGTGTAACGATGCTTTTAAAGAGGATGGATATAAAAGCATCAATTTTAGTTTATCTACATCACCACAATTGTGTACGTGGGTACGAAAGAAAATTTGGGTACGAAAAAAAGGGCACAATCAATTTTGGGCTGAACAAAAAATGTGGGATACTGGGAAGTAGTTCCCGTGGGGAACTTGACCCAATCAGCGAAACTGGGATGAGGGTTACATTCTCGATCAAATCTAAAAATAACTACATTTGGGGTTTTCCCAGCATCACAGCGTTTGAAGTGCCACCTGGCAGTCTCGTGTCTGATTCCTGTCCCGAACCTCTCGATAAATTTGAAAGAGGACGGGAACCAAGCTGCCTTTACCTTTATCAATCAATGATAGTCAGCGAGGTATTCCGATGCAGAAAATTTAGCTCACTCAATCGGTCTGGCTTGGTCTTTTACATAGGTCCCAATTGTGAAGAATTTTTTCATGGTATGATAGCTTAGACGTGCTGCTTTGCTGAAGCAGCATCGTCAAAAATAACAATCACAAAAAGGCCTATCATGTAGAACAATTTTGGCTGCAAACTTGATACATTGTAATGCAAGAGCATCATTATACATCCAGACAGCAGCACTTTGAGACCTTACTCAGCACTTTGACACCTAACTGTTGTAGTGTATATAAAATCTGATATAGGCTAGGTAAGCCCTGCATGGTCAGATACTGTTCTGTTGGATATTTGCCTGTAGTGAACAAAATACTGTATTCATCCCATCTAGCTCCCATGCTCCTACATAAGCCACACATGTTTCCAGAATGCAAATGAATAAGCGCCCGTTCTAAAAATCTCTAATCCACCTGCTTTGTCACAGTGTTTATATTTATTCTTCAAAATACACTTAAAAATACCTCCGTGCTTAAAAACAATTCAACAGTTTTGCTAATTTCTTTTGGAACGTGTCCCACGATGTATCCTTCTTTTAATACAGAAATTGTGTATTTGTCACACAGATTATCTATTTCAGACATATATTCAAATGCTGACATTTTTAGTGTTGACCTTGCTGAACTGTAAACATTCCTAACTCGCGCGCACTGTTGATAACGTCATAGACTTTATGAAAAACGCCATGCTTATTAGAGTCTGAATTAGACGCTACGGATTAATTTTTGTTACTAGTCTTATGCTTCAATTTAGTACCATTTTAAGCGGGCCACTCCCCCCCCCCCCGTTTTTTTCAAATTTTCTTAGCGCTAGATGGGACGAACACGGTATAGTAAGATTTCTTCAACCTTTCAAAATTACCATTTCCCCCAAAGAATACTTTTCCATATGTGATATATAACAAGTATACAATGATATACAACAAAAACTGTCTGCTGACAGAATGCTCCACTTTTATCAGTGTTTGATAGTGAAGTGGAATTTATTAGTAAATGTGTATTTGGGTTAACTGCCCATCTGAAATGAGTCTCCCCTGTGACATACATTTAACAAATATTAAATTAAGCTTTATCTGCCCTTGTGAAATGGTTTCATTTTGGACTGTTAACATGCATACTAGATTTAAACAAAATGCCTTTGACAGTTTCTGAGTAATAGAAAAAGGTTAACCAACAATGAAAATTTTAAATAAAAAAGAACAACTCTCATAAAATTAAATTTAGAGTTATCTGCCCTTGTTATTTGTGTAGTGGAATCCAATAGTATTTAGGTCATCTGCCCATTTTAAATGGACATGATTAAAAAGGATAATAATTAATTAATAAAAAAAGGGTTATTACTATGACAAACTTAAAATTAGTATTATTTGGACAAAAAGTTTAACCAACGCCGATGCCAACAAGAGGGTCATGACAATAGCTCAACTTTTTTACCAAAAAGTGGAGCTAAACTTTATTTGTGAACAGAACAAGCCCGATACCTTTCAAGACAGAATACACTGCTGTCTGCATTATTCCAATGTTCGGTTCAACATTAGGCCTTGACTGTCCGCTTAGGTTGAAGCTCCCCATTAGGGAGACATTTATTCACCCTGAAATCAGAAGTCCATAAGTTAAATAGTATTTTTAAGAAACAAGTTCATAGAATTGATCCTCTTTAATGAATGTCATAAAAAGTTTTCTTATAACAGAACCAATAGTATGAACAACAATGTTAAGGAAAATTAGTTAAACAAAAAAAAAGGAAAAACAGTTGATTTGTTTGTCATTTTTAAAGAAAATGTCTGAATATTCCAAAGATTTGGTGTTACAAACGCTTTAAGATTTTAACTTATGATTTATAGCAAACAAAACCGTATTTATTTTACAGAAATAATATTTAAGAAATAGTAAACCCCACAGAGGTCCCTATGGCATTATAGTAACCAGCCAGGCAGCCACAAACCGTATATGGACCGAAGCCGTAGGCTGAGGTCCATATACAGTTTTTGGCTGCCTGGCTGGTCACTATAATGCCTTTTGGACAGAAGTGGAGTTTAGATTTCTTATATTACACCTAAGAGTGTCCCCTGAACCATTGTACAGTGTTGTACGATTGTTTATGGTTTAGAAACTAAACATATGGATTTAATTACAGAAGTTTGTACACACCACTGAGCACTTACTTTTCCGCGTTTTCGAAGTCCTCCAGATAATGGATTTCTTTTAAATATGCCTTCAACATCGAGACTGCGTATTTAGTTGCACAATGTGTGCTTTTAGCATCTTTTTGTCAACATTTTCTTTTAATTCGTTATCAGTTTATTAAGAGATTCTGTCAGCAGACGTCATTGTTGTTTTAAATACTAACATTAACAGCAAAATACTACGTTGTACAATAAAACGCTTCAAAACAGTGCTCATTTAGTGGTGTGTAACCCCGAACGGTCCATATACAAAACATAGTGACCGGTCCATATACTCTTAGGTTTCTATATCGCAGTTTACAGACTGAAAACGGTCATATAGATATAGTAGTACAAATAGCCCAAGTTCCAAGTAAACAATATATATATTTTGTAATGGTTGTTTGAAAACTATGTTTTTATGCTCCCCGAAAATTTTCGGGGAGCATAAAGTTGCCAGTTTGAAGTTCTTTCCTTACTTCCTTCCTTCCTTCCGTCACACTTTTGTTACAGTTTCTCATAGCGCCTTCAATATTTTACCGATCTCTTACATATTTGGCATGTAGGTACCTTGCATGGATTTCTACCTTTTGATGAGGTTTGAGGTCACTGGGGTCAAGGTCACCGAGGCTAATAATATATTTGTCCGTCACAATTTTGTTACAGTTTCTCATAGCACCTTCAATATTTTTCCGATCTCTTACATATTTGGCATGTAGGCACCTTGCAAAGACCTCTACCTTTTGATGAAGTTTGAGGTCACTGGGGTCAAGGTCACCGAGGCCAAAATTAGATTTTTCCATCACAATTTTGTTACAGTTTCTCATAGCGCCTTCAATATTTTACCGATCTCTTACATATTTGGCATGTAGGTACCTTGCATGGACCTCTACCTTTTGATGAGGTTTGAGATCAATGGGGTCAATGTCACCGAGCCAAAAAATAGATTTTTTCCATATTTGGCATGTAGGTACCTTGCATTTACCTCTACCTTTTGATGAGGTTTGACGTCACTGGGGTCAAGGTCAAGGTCGACGAGCCTAAAAATAGATTTCTTACATATTTGGCATGTAGGTACCTTACATGGACCTCTACCTTTTGATGAGGTTTGAGGTCACTGTGGTCAAGGTCACCGAGGCTAATAATAGATTATTTTACGGTGGTTATTTAAACATAGATTGACAAAGCGCATCATCGGAGAGCATCCATCAGTTTCACTGATATTCTTGTTTTACACTCAGGGGAAGAGACACTAACCTTATCATATGCCATACCCTGTTTCCCATGTAATATAACCATTACGAACATTTTTATCTAACACATGTGTAATATACTAAATATACATAACCTTTAAGATATAATAACAAATACGACTAAAAATATTATGAATACCTCTATCTTTAAACAAACAAATTTTGTAGTGGTATTATTTCCACTTCAGCGTTGTGATTCCGAAATTTGGTTGTCAACCCAATCAAACTTTAGTGTTCATCACCTACGTCGCGCGCGATCGATTTTTAAAACACAAACATAATTGCCTTTAGTTGTTTAACATAACGCATTTTGGTAATATTTTGTGCATCAACATTTTGACATTTCAAACGATTTCAAATGCAAATCATTACAATTATTATGGCCCTCATCTTTTTTGTCATAATTTGTGTTATATCTTTCATCTTTTCTTCATCATCGTTATTTTAACTATGCACTATGCTGTTATGCTGGAACGAGTGCCCAGTGAGAAAAGAGGGGCATATACTCATTGATAACATAATTGTATCAATGTTTGTAACATTTCTACGGACATGCAGTTTGACATGGGGTTAAGTAATGCGGATTTCAATCAATGTTGTAAACATTTTCGATATTTTCCATATTCGATATTTGTTTTTACTGATTCTCTATAAATACACGGACCCGTGCATCGATAAGCTTTATTTATTTATGATGGCTGTATCAATAGATGATTATGCCATTTATGCTCATTTGTTTCTTCGTTGGATCTTCGTTTTTTCTTCTATTTCACATATTCCAGATATTGCTTGAACAATGCGGTCCATTTCCCACGGCAAAAGAAATCAAGTATTTTTTACATGACGTATTAATCCACTCTCTGTTACATATGCGCTCTGATTGGCTGAATAATAACGTATCATATTGTAGTATACCCCACCCTTAGGTACGGGCAATGTTAACCTTCTTCATTGTCTTCCAAGTGCCCGTGTCAGGATGGCACTTTCAATAATGTTAAGAACACAGTTTCACGGTTTCAAAATCTTGTTTTATTAGTTATTTAAATTATTCCATATGCATCAGTTCTCATATGAACAAAATATCATTGAACAGTAAAATTACAAGTTTAATAATACCGATAAACTTTCATCTTTAAGCTCTCTGGAGTTTCTAACAAAGCGCTCATTTAATCGGACAACATAACGCTTACCATCTTTTGAATGGTAAATGACGCCATACGAATTAAGTAATCTAAATTTAAATGAAAAAATCAATAGATTTTACATGCACTTTCAAAAAGTGATATGAACTGATCTTGACAGATAGATGCCAAAAGCTGTTTATCGGCGTTATTTATACCTGTCGCTAAGCACTTAGGATTTAGGATTCTGGGTGATTCTGCGCACATTGAATTAAGACATTGGTCTTAGGAATTTGGCTAAGCCAATCAAAACGCCTTAGGATTGCGACAACCAATCATGTGCATTTAGGAATCCTAAACAAAGTTCTCTAGCGGCAAACATTCAACAATAATATTATATTTTAACTAACAAAAGAACATTTTAGGACCAAATATAGATGCGCAAAAGATTCTACATCTAGCAATAAACAAATATACTTCTCTCTGACCTAAACAAACATGCAGTTATGACAGAGAAGAAATATTACGGTACAATATGAAGTGTCAAACCCGGCTCGAGGCCGATTACTTGGATTAAAATAACCATAAACAAAACGAGACGAGACACCATTGAAGGTTCCACAATCTAATAAGCGCCCTCTAAACATGTGCATATCAGGGGATGCCACTCTAACAATAACCCTTGTAATAGGTATAACAGAATTACTTCCCTTAGACCATTGAATAGTCATAACATGATATGATACTACACAAATATATCCGAAATATTTCAACAGCTGAAAAGTTCTTGTTAGTGATGGCGAATTTTACACAAATAACAACATATATGAACATTTAATGATTATAAAAAAGTGTCTGAAAGTAATTTATAGTCGTATTATTAAAATTATACAATGTTTAGTCACTTAGAAATGAATATAACCAATAGAATCATTGCAAGATGACGGTTGGACTAGCTTCCTTGAAGTTCGGACATTGACAGTAAGTTTTGGAATTCAAGTTCTGTTTACAATCATTAGACAAAACATATTTAAATGATTACTCTATCAGTTAATATAACAATTAAACACTTCAACCATAATGTTGTGTATGGGATAGTGTAATGGTTGAGTAAATGATGATATAAACAATAGCAGTTTGTTAACATTATGAAATAACAGATAATAAACAAGTTAATGAATACTCCAGGGCCTTACATTATTGCTGAATCGCGTACCATATGTACCGTATCGCTTTATTGGAAAATGAAAGGCGTACTATTCCAACGCTTTCTGGTGATGGATTTTTCGTCAAAGCATGAAGGATACAATTTAACGCAATGGTTAAACATATAAGGATTCAGTTCGAAAATCAAACCGTTTGTTCATTTGTTGTGAACAGATTTCGGTTGCGACTTCTTAAATAATGTGTTTCTGAAAAGGATTGTGACAATAATATCAAAATTGTTCTGGGAACCATTTTTCAGAAGTGTTAAGGGAATATTGTGATTTGTCGTTCAACTAGAAACGTATGTTTACCATCGTATCGACAGTTTTTTTGCTCATTATACGAAGATTAAAATTTTTGATCTCAGCCGCTCTTAAACGTTTTCATAAATAATATGCCTTTAAAAGACCAAGATAATTACTTGAAAGCAAAATTTCTGAATGAAATATATCTACCTATATTGATATGTATAGGCGTTTCTGGAAACGTGCTTTCGATCGTTGTATTAAGTCGCCGAAAATTAACCTCTATGAGTATTTTACTAATTGCTCTGGTCGTGACAGATTCGCTTATTTTACTATATTGTGCGTTAACGCGATGGATTCATGTTCTGACTCTTACTGACATAAGAAATTCCAACGAGCACGTCTGTAAATTTGACATTTTTTTCACATATTTCTTACTGCAGCTATCGCCATGGATATTGGTGCTAATAACCTTAGAACGGATATATTGTATTGTTTTGCCACACGACGTCAGAAATGCGTTCACAAATAAAAGGACATGCGCGTTATTGGTTGCACTTTTAGTGTTCATTACAATTGTAAACTGTCATCTTATATATGGATTTACGACGACACACGTTCCTAATATTGGAAACATTTGTATAGCGAAACCTGATTATGAGTATTTTATGTACAATATTTGGACGTGGATTGACTTTGCGATGGCATTTGCGATTCCATTATGTATATTTGTCACTGGGAACACAGTAATCATAATTCGATTGCAGCAAAGTGGCAGATTTCGAGCAATTGCAGGAAGTCCTGCAACTGCTTCCTCTACACGAGGACGATACGTCACAAAATGGACAATGTTGTCCACCGTTCTTAGTTTTACATTTTTTATTCTAGTTTTACCAAATGTCGTATTTGGGATAGGACAACCATATTGGTACCCAAAGGATGAGATAAACGAGGCGAGGTATGCCGAAATCCTCCTCATTTCCTCAATAACGTTTATCACCGGGGGTGAACAATTTGTGTCACGTGACCGCAAAAGTCAACGCCGGTTGAAGAAACAGTCTGTAATCTTGCACATTATGGTAAGTTTTGTTGTTTTTTCATATGATCGAAATTTCAGTTTTAAAAAAGCGATAGCCTATGACACAGTATACTAAATAAACTTTTATTATGAAATGATTCGATTGCCTTTACTGTTTCCACTTTCCGATAACACTTCGACACAAAATTCTGAAATGCAATGCAAACACTGTTTGTTTATGTGGTTTTGATGATTTTCTTTAAAAAAATATTGGTTTAACGCCTGAATTAGTATGATTTTACTCTTCATTTTAATATATTTAATAACATTCATGACACAAATAGCGGTGAAATTTGAAAAATATCTTATTTTTTTGTTTTGTTTTGTTTTGCAAACGCAGGTTGGTATTTCTTGAGCAATATGAAATGGCAAACGCAGGTTGCGAAAATATTCAAAGGATGATGAAACGCACACTGTACGCATTTTTGAAAGTCTTCAAAATTATGATAAGGTTACAAATACGAAAATATTAACTATTCAAAACAAAATATGACTACGGAACTTCAATGGACGCTATACCCGCCAAAACTCACGAAAATCCCGTGCATTAGTAAACACGCATGTTTATTGAACTGTGACGAAAAGAATAAAATATTGTGTCACATGCAATCACTTGCGTTTCATATCTCTTTTGGTGTAGTCTTTAAAACTTTATAAAACATTTTAGAAATATATTTTAACAAATAGTAATTCTATTATTACAGAAAAATAACGTTCGTGTGAGCTATATTTTAAGTATTATCTCCAACAATCATATTGTAAGATTGTCAGGTTTCTCACTTTACACATAAAGACATTATATTGAATGAACAATATGAAGACACTCGTGATTTGCAAGGCGCCCATGTAAAGGTCAATAGTTATTATTATGGTTACAGTTTCGGATCAATAGATAATGGTTTACACCTAAATGAAAACTGTATGTCTTGCAAAATAAGAGGAATCGATTGGTTTATTTGTTTCATAATACCCCCTCTTCTTATAGGTACACATTATTTATCCTTATGAAACTAAAAGAAAGATACTTTTTTAATTTACAAGATACAAAATACATTGCATTATTTTAGAAACTGTAATTTTAAAACTTGAAACAAATAACAGCAAACAATATAAAGTTAGATCCAATATGTCTGTTGTTGTTTCAAATCCCACAAAAAGCTTGAATATACCGGTAGGCCTCGTTTAATGAAGCATCCCAAAGCGTCAATATAGGCAGCATTATACGGCCTCAATATTGGTAGATTCTCAATGCATTAACATAGATAGAGCAACAAAGAATCAAATTGCATTTGTTTTTGTCTCACGCTTCTCTGTATTGTAGGAATATGCGACGTTTTCCTTATTACTGAATGTATCTGTGAAACTGCACTTTTTGTTGATCTCTTCTTTGTCAAAAATATCATTCCTTGGATTTGGCGCGTTGTCACTTTGTATTTGAGAGTTCATATCAATAACCCAGTTAGTATCGCGAGTATCACTGTCTTTAAATAATTGTCGGTGCGAGTTTCTTTTCGCTTTATACAAAGGGGATCGAAAGGTTTCTGAATTGGGGACTTCATTGGTGTTAATTTTCGTTTCATTGCTGTTCGAAAAGGTGAGGTTGTTGGCGAAAGGAATTCAGAAGTTTGATGCAATCCAGTCCTTCGTTTGATCTGCCCGAGGTGAGACTTTTTTCTTGTCATTCTGAAAAGAAAAATGATATCATAGGAATGAGTACAACATTCAAAATCGAAACAAAATGGTATTCAATATTCAATCAACCGGTGTATACCACTATCTTATACGGAATCCGGATAGTGCCATCTATAATCTCGCCCTTCTTTCATCAAGGGGACACACGAATCGATACACGATATTTTGCGCGAAGGTCGCGGCGACGCACGAAATTTTGCGCGATACACGAAGCGACGCGCGAGAATGTACCACGAAATATCGCCCTTGTGTAGGTAGCCCAAAAGGCGATATATCGTGTTAAATATGTCGTGCGACGCCGCGACTGTCGCGCAAAATATCGGCGTCGCTTCGTGTTTCGTGCGTCGCCTTTGATGAAAGAAGGGCGAGAGTATAGATGTCACTATCCGGATTCCGTAATCTTAACCAACCTGCGTTTGCCATAATCCAGCTTCAGCAAACTGCGTTTGCTCTACCAACCCGCGTTTGTATATTTTTGAAATAGCAAGAACTGACCAAATTAAATATTACAACAACTTTTATCTCAAATACAATAAATAAACAAAAATTAAGCATCGTGTGCTCTCGTTTTTTAGCAATATGATTTATTCGTGAATGGAAAGTGAAAAAATATATATTCAAACTGCGTTTGAATCGAAAATCTAAATTTTGTGTCGAAGTGTTCTTAAAAACTGCAAAGCTTCGAAACAAGTGCAATGCGTCTTAATATGCAAAAAGGTATAACGCATGTCATAAGCTTTGTATTGTTCAGACATTTTCACATATTCTCTATAAAAAGATGAAAATTACCTGACGGAGCGGGATGCCTGATGCAATTCAACAACCTGCGTTGACTTTTGTGGTCACTTGACAAAAGTTGTTCATCGCCGGTGTTTATGCTTATGTATACGAACAGTTCTATAAACTTTGTTCTGTATATGATGTTTGGTTCTAAGTTTAGGTCCGATCTCCTTAGTATGTGTCGGAAATTGAATTTTTTAAAGAAGAAAAACACATCTGGAATAAGCACATTTTCACGAACACAGCTAATATCGCTGCGTTCACTGGTCTCGCCTAATGTATCGTATGATCCACAACAGTATGAGTCATTTCTAAATTTTTGAGAAATGGAGTTATAGCCAGGAACTCCAGTTTAAAACTTATCATCGCCAAGGAATACCTTTTTACCTCAGACCGTGTTCAATATCATGTGCGCTTGATTATGCTTTATGCGAGTATTTGTTGTGCACAGGTTTTATAGTATTAGTTGATGTTATCCACAAAAGTGAATATCTTAACACGGACGAGGACACATATGATATGAAAATAAATAGAGTCTATAGCGAAGACGCTTTAAGATATAACACGACTTAGTAACTATTTGTACACTCGTTTGAAAGGATTTAATAGTGAAATCAACATGCTAATTAGATTTAGTGTGATATGACTGAAAATATAATCCTTGTTCAATCAAAAATGTTTGTTAACGTTCGTGATTATTTTGTCTGTGTCAACTCTTTGTTAGAATAACGTAACTAGAAAGTAAAATAATGTAATGGCGTCCATATATAGAGCTATCCTGATCATAGTGTTCATGTTCTTAATGACCATATTGTTAATGTTTATGAATTGTGATACATATATATATATTATATGAGAAAATGACGTATTGATGAATATGCAATAGACAACGAAGCATTTCTACCAATAGGTAAGACAAAGATAACTGCTCATGCAAAAACATAGATCGTTCCAGATCACCGGACAATTAAGGAACGACGCGTGTTTATGGCCCGATTTGTTATTTCTGTTAATGCGAGCTATGAATGCTGAAAGGCACATACCGCATTTGTATCTGGTAATGTCTCGAACATTTTCCGGATATTTAACAACACCGTTATCTTAGAGTATCTGTGTTGATTATGTTGCAAAAAAAGCATACTGTAAATACTTCTTTGCTTTAGGTTTGATAAAATACTGAAATAATCAGGCTTTTTAATATATGAGATATAATGTTAAATATCGGAACTGTTTCCAATGTTATAACAGTACTGCAAACAACATAGAATCTAGACCTAATGTAATAATTCAGTTGGTGTTATTGCATGTTCATAAAACGTTTATAATACCAAATAATAGTTTCAAGCTTATGACATGAATCATGTATATATATATATTATGTGGGTATGGGATATAGACCAAGTTAATCATTCGAAGCTGGGAAACATGGTACGAGGATTGCAAATTTGAATTTAAAACTAATACGTAGGGTTTCCATTGTGATAAATGATTTTATGTACATATTTTGAAGCTTTTTCTATTTTGCACTATAGCTCTCCTGTGTTTATTAAAACTATGTTAAACAGACCGATATTATGTTGTGCAGTTAGAAATTACGCTAGAAGTATCTGTCTAGGCAGCTCAGGAATCCTCTTAATAAACTAAGGGTATTGTAAGAGACGAAACCGATAGGCCAAATCTTTTTGATAAACCTATTTAAAATGTTATGGATGTGTTTAGCCTCGCTTTCCTTGGCAAAATTAACGTGCGGTATTTGCTTGTTAGGCAATGAATATGCTAATTTATTTTTAGTAAATATCCTTAAATTCATTGTTTTTTTATTTTCTTAAGTAAGTGTTGTTTTGCAATATTTATTAGAAAGTGTTGCATGAATTGTATTTGTCATCATTTTTGAATTATATACGGAATAAGGATTTATTGAATACTCTTTATCAGCATCCAGATCAAACAACATTATATCATAAAACCAACTTTTCCTGACATTTTATATTTCAGCAACCTTACCTCATGTGTATAACCATTTTTTTTTTCAAATACTTTATGTTTTAGTATCAAATACAATTTGGACATTTAGCGAGTCAGAAATGTTTGCTCTTTCACCTACTGATTCAAACGACAATATAGTTCCGAAATATGCATATAAGTTATAAAGAATATTATATAATATATTAAAATATTTCCTTTTATTTACTTGTTAGGTTTGAACACATTTGTATTGCAAACATTTATAAATATTTTGAGTGTGTAAATATAAAACTGTTAAAAGTATTTTTCCACATGAGCTTAAGTTCAGGTGACAAAATCAATTCGATCTAAAATAATATAATCTAAAACTTAAAATAGGCATGTACTATTAACATTAATCTAATGTTTACAACTATGCCAATTAACGATCAATAATACATATGAGTATACACATATTTATATAAATATATATATGAACAAATCGTATAATGTGTCGGTTTTAAAATATGAATATAAAATATGTCAAGTTATTTAAAATTTATGTGCACATCGATAAATTGCATGTAATTAAATATGCGCATGGTCAATATAATTAACACATTTCAGTCATCAAAGACACGTACGGATTTCTTTTAAGGACAACGTCAATCTCTGCTTAAACAAAAATATGAATTGTTCGTTTTGCAACGACACATACAATTGTTACAGCTTATATTTGATGAACAAATAAATTGCCTTGACTTGCTTTCCATTGGAAAGTCTAATTTTTACGTGACAATTGCATAATGATTTGTGTTTTATATGTTTCTGGGGGTTATATATCAAGACCTAAAAGTCCACCACCAACAAGTAACGAATCATGAAAAGCGTGTATTAGCCTTAAAAAAACATTCCGAAACAAACATGTAGCGGAAGTCATTTTTTTTTAAATAATTTACAAACAAATATATTCGTGGTACACTTACGGTATTACTACGGGCATTGCAATAAACAAGAATACTCCAACTGACGAGATTTAGCGTGCGTGATTTATTATATTATATTTCGAATAATGACATCGTAAATCCCTGACACCAGTCAAGTTTGTGCCTAGATCATCTCGTATCTTTTAGCAGGGCATTGAAACATCGTCCACTATTCACCATAAAAGGCACATCATTTGTTCTGTTAACAATATAACGGTGGCTCGCGTTACTTAAATCCCATACGCCACAGAATCGATCGTATATAATTGTATCGAGTGTGTTTGTTGGGTATATGAGAACGTGATTTGAGCATCAAATTTCATTATTTTTGACGGATCGCGTGGTATTCCTTGCAATGACAACGACCATTTCAATTTAAAATCAATACGATGTGAATTATATAATTGTCTCGGGGTGAGGTGTTCTAGGAATGCTATTTGAACGTACGTTTATAAAAATTTGCATTCATAAGCACTACAAATAAGACTGGTCGCCTATGTTCAGACTAGAAGTGTATCTTTTGGTATATGTTAATATAAGTTTCTTTACAAACCGATTGTTTCAAATTAGTTTCTGTTTGGACCGGTTAATCCTGTTCAATGTCGTTGTAACCAAGACATGTTTTAAAATACCTGAGAAAATTTCATGATACTATTGGAATTGAGGACACATCTTGGTGAAGTCCATATCCATTCAAAGGATGCCTTTAATAATTGTATTACGTTTTTCCATGTTTTTCAATACATTTTCATAACAATTGCTAACATAACTGCGTATTTGTGCAGCCCATAACTGGTATTACTATGTTAAGTGAATCACATCCTGTCTTTTTTCGGTAATCGGAATCAATTCGTAATTACCAAAAAGAAACGAAGACATTCAATACGAAACGGGATTTCTATTTTGAACTACAACATTTGACTTTTAAATAGTAATCTGAATCACAGCAATTAATATCGTATGCAAGTTTAAATCGTAAAACTGTTGCTAAGTCAAACACATCTTATTTAACTGCCTGGACGATGCCCTTCAACATCCGTTGACGGTTTCCAAGAAGCTATATGCAAGTTTAAATCGTAAAACTGTTGCTTAGTTAAACACATCTTCTTCAACTGCCTAGATGATGCCCTTCAACATCCGTTGACGGTTTTCAAGAAGCTAACAATCGGATAGTATACGTATATCTCCATTCCGAAGCAGTCAAATGTAGATGATAATTAGCAACCACCTTGACATTTAATTTAACATGGTCTGATTACATTTATCTTCACATCCGTTTGTCAATTAAGCTGAAGTACAAAGTTTTGTGTTACTTTATATTTGTTTTCAACAGTATCTTTAAGAGATTAAAGTAAAGCGGAATGGCAGGGGTACACCGCCCATTGGCATGAACGACCCTTTTTAAAATACAAGATCCACCATCCATAGTTTATTCTCTGCCCTTTTAAACACATCCTTAACTGTTTATTCTGTTTTTGCATTGTTCGTGTTTTTTTTTCATTCAGACGCCTAGCGTGTTTGTGTTGGCTATAAGCGAAAACAGAAACAGTATTATTTGACATTTAAATCAAATTATTTATAATTTGAAACACGCCTCATAAAATCCATACTGGATGATTGAATACAAGTACTGAAATGGAAACCTCACTGTTAAGTCGCTAACGATGTACACAATTTACCATCCCCCGAATATTGTCTAGTCTGAATGACTCCCTTAATTTCGAATGAACATATGGTATTACTTATTTAGATTTTAAACCTTTTCTTGAAGACTTAGGTAAACTTACCATCTTTGAAGTACTTGCATTAAAGAATATACTAGCGGTTGTATATTCTAAAGGATTAACGGTTTTTATCTAAAAGATTAACGGTTTTATCTAAAGGATTAACGGTTTTTATCTAAAGGATTAAATTTAAATTAACGGTTTTTATCTAAAGGATTAACCGTTTTTATCTAAAGGATTAACGGTTTTTAAGATTTTTAGTATATGCTAGTTTCCAAAACTATATTCGAATGGATTCACGTCTTAGTTCCTCATTATTTATGTATGTTATATAGATATATCTTTTATAAATGTACGTTATAATTTAACATTGAAATTATCATTATAAGATCTTACTAATGAACGAAAAATCTGTTTGAAAACTACAATACACGTTTTACAAGGTCAAATAACACAGTGCTGAATGCATTCATTTTGTTGATTTGTTCAGTTTGTTTAATCAACGCGGTAATTCTGAGTAATAGTAAATAATTCGGAAAAACACTCAAATATGTATTCTGTTGTAGTCAATAACAGAGATATAATCACAGGATTGCTGGCAGAAATATTATACGGTACATTAAATCGGAAATTTTCGAACAGTTGCTAGATCAAATGGCCTACTTTGTCCATAATTGGAATATATATATATATATATATATATATATATATATATATATATATATATATATATATATATATATATATATATCCTAAGCTGTTATAATGTGTAGTTACAATTTTTTAAATGCTATTCTTAACTCTTATATTGTTATTAAAATATTCATAACATTTTTAAACAAACATGTAGATTTCAAAAAAGAATACAAGTTTATAGCAATTTTAAAGAAACAGTTTCCACTCGACATGTATGTATCATTTGTTGTGCTTCGCGTAAGGTAAATCTTTAAGTTCATTATCGTATTACAGTTTAAGTACTCTCACCATGGTCATTTGCTTAACAAGTTTACAAACTTGATTGTTTTTATGCACGAATATCACTATGTCATCTGGAATTAAATGTTATATATTTTGAAACGGAAACGGCCACAGATGAGTATAAAACAAATTAATAGTTAATATTTGAATTTAATGTCTTCGCCAAAACAGCTGCCCTAATGTTGTTCGACATCTAAAAGTGCAAAGCTTTTAAATATTAGTTTATAAAGTGCACATTTTATGTCAACGAATGAAACTCATTTGAGCAGTCTATTATTTGAAAATAGCGCTTGTTTTTGTAAAATAGTAAACACAAGTTTTCTCTTTTTAGGCCAAGGGCCCAATATCGAAACCCTCCCCCCCTAGCGGGATTTTGGCACACCTATATTTTCTTGAAGCTTAGGGTATATGTTAACACATTCCGGTTGTTGGATGATAAAGTAGCGCTGGATAAGGAAATGGCGGGGGTGTTTCCATGGTAACCACCGATATTTTTAATGTTTAGCATAGTTGTGTTTAAGATTCAAAACCATTGATTATTTTGGTTATAGCACCTCAAAAACAGGTCTGAAATATTATCAATGTATTTATTATTTATAAGGTAAAAAATAAATTTGATTATCTCATTTGCATATTCATGAATATTAATTAGATTATACAAAAATAGGGTTAAAATGCAGAAATATGCCATTATATAGCATATAAAAATCCTTTTTGTTGTCCTTTTTATGTTGAAATCGTTGAACTAACAATTTGATGTTTGTAAACTATTTATTTATCAAGATACCACTTAAAAGATGCAAAATATTGCTTAACTACAACAAAAAATGTGGGTGTGGTTGAACCCAACACATAAAAACGATATGTTATGAATTATCAATAATCTAATATCATGTAATATGGCGTTGAATTGCAATTAAGGTCTCTAAGACAGACATACAATTGTCAATACATGCGCATAACACACACGTTTCAATATGAATAGCTCGAACTACACACTTTAAGTAAATGTTAATGTTTGTTATCCTTGGTTTTGCAAATAAGAGCATAAGCATAGTAGGTATGGCATTGAATTGGTCAGTATTCAATCATAAATTGCAGGGGTTGTGTATCGAACGTTTATCAATCACTGTCATCATCAAAGATCATATCTATGTAGTTGTCAAACTCAACATCGTCATCAATGTCTGAGCCTTTGTCTTCATCATCCGAATTCTGACTGTCTTCATCATCTGGGATCGCAGACAGAATGTCTAACAATTCTGGTGGCAGAATGTTACCCTCCGTCCAATGAAACGTCAGGTTTTCGTTTTCGTCTTTTGTCCAGCCATTGCCGATGGGACCTGGTGTAGTAGCATATGGTACAAGGGCCGCTTTCCATATCAACGACTGATAATTGGCACGAACAATGTGCATTTTCAATGACGAGCGGCATGGTGGTAAAAGACTTAGATCGATTCCATCTGTGTTGGTCAACACATTTGACGACTTCGGCTGGAACTTTTGTCGAAAAAAATCAACGCGAAGCTTGTTGATGTCGTCATAATCAGGTTTGTTTGGATGGTACAATTTACATACAAATTGTTCTAGAAGATTGACATCAGTCTCTTTCATGTCTACCTCAGCTCCCATTCTACAAAACACTGGTAGGAAGTTTTCACTCTGTTCTAAGAGCTTCATGGGCTTAATCTTACCTTGGCGAACGAAAGCGCTGGTTGTGTCGCAACCTGTAAACGCATGCAGGCCTAGAAGTGCCTTAGACTGTTCTGCCCCACAGTTTTGTATGATGTCATTGACTGGAATTAGGCGTCTTTTGTTCCCTACTCCAGTATCAAACATGACTTGAATGGCATCTAATTGCTGGACATATGTGAGCAACAGAACTAAAACATCCGTGTCTGGGGATCGCACTATGATTGTTTTATTACTGTATTCCTCAGCGGCATGTTTCAGGTGAAGCATAATCCTGGTATCAGCCTCCTCCTGTGACGAGTACAGCTCATGGACTTGGACAGCATTTGTCTTCACACCGTCTTCACTGGATAAGCATATACACTTTTCACCACTTACAAAGAAAATTCTTCGTCTTTGGAGTGTTGGTGCGTACTTGTCTTTACTTCCTACTGTAAGGAGCAGTTCAATCAACTGAGTTTTGTTTTCACTGTTGCACATGAATCCTTTCCAATCTCGGGGTAATTTTGTTTTACTTCCTTTTATCAGGAATGTGTCTGAAGCCCCTCTTCGTGTTCTCTCTGTTGACTTGATTGAATCTTCTTTATATGTGTCAGTTACAAAATCAACCCGTTCACATTTTGGAAGGCTCTCGAAGACTTTCTTTGCTAATTCCTCAAATGTTCCTGGCAACCCTGTCATTGCTTGAAGCATGGCATTCCCGTCGAAGATGTAGATCACTTGATTGGAAGCTGGTCGTTCCGGATGGTCAACCCCAGCTTCTAAGCGATGCATCAATTTCGCTTTATCTGTTTTCACAGGACAACCATCTGCCGTGGCTAGTGCCCAGGGAACCGGTCCAAGGGGATAACTGAGGGTTTTGTCTAAGCTAATGTCATGTTGTTCCGAGAGCATTACTAGCTGTCCGAAGAGATTCCGCTCTGCTTTGATCTCAACTACTTTCTTCTTAGACGTCGTCAGTTTCTTCCGTTTCTTTTTGTCATCAAAGGTTTTCAATTTCTGTTTACGCAGTGGTGTATAGAAACTGATTGTTTTTTCTACCAAGCGCTCATTCACAAACTTCGTATGTGCTTGCTGACCAATCTTGTTAGCCTCCAGTATATTCTGTTCAGATTCTTTTTCCAGCGGTGAACCTGATGATATACAATACAGTGCATCTTTATTGTCAACACAGAAGGGATTAACAAAGTTTTCAATCGATGTCAAAACCTTTTGTACGTCTCTCTCAGATGCAGTTTTGTTTGCTTGCCTATTATCCTTGTGTCTGTCGACATCTGTGGTTGACATCTCGGCAAGTTCATATGTCGCCTCTACATAGCTAGCACGAAGATGTCTCGTCATGCACCATCTGTGGTATGCTGCAAAGTTTCTGCTAAATCCTATGATTCCTCCTCTTGATTTGGCATGTCGGTTTATAGTCTGTTCGATTGTGATGTCCACGGCGTTCCTTGTACCCGGGATGTCTGACCTGCTGACACTGAATCCATTCTGTTTGAGAAGGTCTCTTGCCCCTGGATGCGTTGACTCTAAATTTATAAATGTCAAATGGTACACTGACAGGTACTTCGCATAATTCTGGTGATCATACGCAAAGAACAGTGGGCACATCTTTTGGATACATGTAACGTAAAGGTCGAGATCATTCTCCTTTGTTGCACGCAGGAAGGTGAGGATGAGCCATACTTTGTCAATGTAGTCGATCCAGAACTGGGCTGTTTTGCCTAGATGACCTTGTCTCACATTATCTTTGAATTCCAGATATTTCTGGTAGAATTGTACAAAATCGACATATGTGAGCATTTCAGCGAGTTTGTCATGATCTGGACATTCGGCTAATTGTTGCATACTCGCTATCGCTGTCTCGTAAAGCTGATAATCACCATCAACGAAAGAACGTGCAACAAATTCCACAAACAGGAGCCTTTCCAAAGCCTCTAAGGTCAACTTATGGACTCTCATTGCTCTGTTGTAGTGTTTCCCATTCAAAACTTGTTCCAAAGAACCACTAGCACAGATACCCGATTCAATAACTATTTCTGAGAATCCACTGCCTCGTAAACGTTTCCCAAGAGCCCCAAGATATGAAGCAAGTGTGTGAAAAGAACCCAGGTGAATAATTGTCTCTTTATACATTGCAGGGTTCTGCCATGTGATAGAGTATGCTTTCTTGGCCACAGCTAAATCAAATGTCACAAATGTATACTTCTGACCAACGAACTCGGATACTTTTTGTGATTCCTGGAGCACTTTCTGCACTGTAGCATTTTCTGTCATAGGAGCATTCACGGGAGGCAGGTATTCAACAACGGACTGTCTCAAATGTTTCGTTCCTGTGGTTAATGACACCCATCCAGACCAGCTAGGCACTAACTGTTTGTCATGAAGTAAAATTTTCCTACACATGAACCAAGCAAAGTCTGACGCTGATGCTAGTTCGACTGTCTCGCATTCACCAACTGCAATACTTGATGTGTTGATAACTGGTTAAGCCTTGTTGGACAGAAAACATTCTGGGATATTTTCTGGTTGATAATCCACTGATCTAGTTCGTGTTATCTTGGCAGGTTGCGTCAAGGATTCACTTGGATCATCTGCAACTTCGTCGTCTGCTTTCTCTTGAATGACAATCCCATGTGCAGTGTGAGTAGTTCCAGATCCGGATGGAGTCTCCTCATTCAGGTCGAAGTTATCCCAGCATAAATGGGTAATAATATTGTTAGTTGGTGATATCGGTGCTGGGATACTATTCTCCCTTCCAACAGTGCTGTTGCACATGGCCGTTTCTAATTCTAGTATTTGGGAGTAGGATTGACAATGTCCAAAATGATTCATGAGAGTTAGAATCTCAGCACTACCCGTCATATGCCGCAAAGTCATTCCAAGCAAAAGATGTTTTGGCAATTTGAGTCTTCCATTGGTGACTGCGTGACAAAGGTCTTGTCCAAACGAATTAACAAGTCTCTGGGTCTTATTCGACACAGTCGAGTCATTTTTACCACACAAAAGCACCGTAAGAAAATGTTCCAATAAACAAGGCATGTTTTTTGACATTGACAATAAGTTTGATGCCCTTGGTGGCCATTCACTGAATGATTGTCCCTCCTTAAAGTCCAATATATTGCGTCTAAGCATCATGGCGCAATCTTCAACAACACGTTCATCGGATGCTGCCAATTCGAATGCTGTCTCTACAGCCTGACCTTTTAAGATGTTGCTAGAGTAGACAAGCTCACTCCTATAATTTGGTTGCCAAAACTGAATTTGACCTTGAAATTCTCGTAGCAGTTTATTCTTTAGTTTATCAGTTTTGTATGATGGGTTATAGAACTCCGGGCTGTTATCCATCATGAACTGCAAGTACTTTTCGCGTAACATCGTCATACGCATTACATTTCCGCCTTTAACAATAGATTGCTTTACGTAATCACATATGTACGTAAAAGCATTAGCATGAGCTTTGGTGAGACCGTCGTCAATAGCACTTTCCTCTAAGCTTTCCCGTGCTCTGGTGTACGCTTTCCTGCAAGTCGAATGGTAGCATACCTCTTTTGCGATGAGATCTACATTTCTGATTTTACATAATAAATTCTCATCACGCTTTCGATCAGCAGCATCCTTTATACTATTTTCAGCTGTAGCAGTGAGACATTTAGTAAGCTGTTCTTCCTTTCCTTTGATCGACTTGCGTACTTTTCCACAAAATATACACTCGTATGGAAAGAGTGTTGATTTTTCGGATACTCTAGACCGTTTTGATGCACTAGGATACTGAATTTTGGATTCATCGCAGGATTTCCTCTTGAGATAGCTAGATGAATTTGTAAAGCTTTGGTAACACCATATATGTACACCATGAATATCTTGATTAACCTTTTCAGGAACTAAAGAACAAATGTCATCTAGGCGAATGAGTTCATCATCTGAAGCCTGTCTTTCAGTCACAACACTCTTAATCTTTTCAGATGTTTTGTCAGTCAAAGGTTTAATAGTGGTGTCAGATTTGTTTTGTCTAAAGTGTATAATGCATATCTTTTCGCCAACATTTTTAGCTGATCCTGATTTTCTCTTGCTTGATCTTTTAATTCTAACTGGACGTTCCTTGCCCATGGTATCTGGTTCTTGTAGCCTGAAAACATACAATAACGTGTACACTCATAATCTGGTAAAGAAAGAACACAGGTTAATCAATTATAATCTTTTAACATCACATAATCTACAACAATTGAAATCATATACATTTTGTTGGGTTTTGGCAGTATACCATAATATGTCTTCTGAAATATGACCCAAATGTGTTTCCATAGTTTTTTTTATAATGAATACTTAGCTTCATATTAACAGATTGTGATAATTTTTTATACACTTACATGAATTATATCCTATGTAAATTTAACTGAGTCATTCAAACTACTCTAACATTTATATCCAACAATATCCTCATACGCAAAACAATATTTTTTATCCGTCAAGAAAGTTTGTTGTCAATTTTAGATCAAATATAGCGATCTGGACCGCTCGAAGTAGCGGAATTTAGATGACCATGTAACTAAAAAGACTACTAAACGAATAAAAGCTACTTACAACGACTGTAATGTTTATTTCTAAGAATAACATGATTATCTCCAGCAGACGACACGTTTTTGACACTGGAAACGGAAACTGTGAACGGTTGCAAAAAATATCTGTCGTGAAAATCACTCTAAATGTGAGGTATGGAGTTCCATTACCGACAACTATTTGCTAACATTTTCCAAAGACAGAAAGTTTACCCAAAATAAATCAATTATTTGTGTTTATTTCAATCGCCATCTCCAATCATCAGCAATAGTGCAGTAAATTCAAATAGTGAATGAAAGCAGTCACATATAACACTCATATTGAAAGTAACTAGAAATCAAAGAAAGATACCTTTAAGTGTTTTTGGATTCTGGTACTATCTACATAGTTATTTCCAGTACTTTCTGTGAAAAAAAATCAAAATTCAAATGCATGAAAACAGTGAAAATTTTATTTATTTTTAAAGGCCAATTTTGAAGTATTTCTACAATTAAAGGGACTAAATTCTTGTAATGTTTAGCTCAGAGTTATTTTTTCCTTTTCAAATATACACATCAACTCACAATATAATTAGATTAAGCAATATATGTTGAGAAATTTTTCATTTGGACTCGATAATCTCTTGTGTACAAATGAAAATAAAGCGTGATATTTTCACATCAGGGGGGAGATAATCAATCGCATGATGTAGGCTTATCCAGCGTCCGTTTGTCATCCAACAAGTGGCATTCAATGGGGGATACATTAAGCTTTACAATGATATAGGTGTCATAAAATCCCACTAGGGGGGGACCTAGGGTACAGGTGGCCCGTCCTCTATTTGTTAAAAAAGTGTCTTGTTCGTACGAACAAAGGAACATATTACTGCAACTGAGAATTAATTCATTTGAATCGTATGCACTGTTTATTTTCTAAGTAAACGACCATTTGTTTTATGTGGCAAACCTATTTTAATTACATTTAATTTTAAGTGTTATAACCGTCGATCACAGTGTTGGTCTGACAAAAACCGAAATTTTTTATTTTATTTTTTTCGTTTGCGTTTTTATTCTCCCATAAAGTCCTTTTTGCATGCACAAAGTTTCGATAGCCTAGCATTTGAGATAGCATGATCCGGATTTAAGATTTCAATTACTCCTGTGACCATATCAACCACAATTTACGCAAACAAAACCGTAAAAAACGTGCATATTTCCAGTATAGTTCCATTTAAAAATACCGAGTTTCATCAATCAAGCTTAAGAACTTTTCGAGTTGTCACAGTATGCAAATGTTAGTTTAAATTTATTTTCGTACCCATAGCAACCCCGAAAGTTGTCCGACGAAAAATTAAATATCGTGCTTATTCTAAGAATGTCCCTCTTTCCACACACCGAGTTTTATCAACATAGCAAAAGTATTTTTTTGATGCAAGATGCAGATTTTTCCAACAAACCGAGTGGTGCAAGGGCAGACAGACCGCACAACCAGTAATTAACAAGTAGCGGCACAGATGGTCTTGTTTGATACATCGTTGCGTTTAAAGTAAATCAAATGTATAGTGTTACTGTCATCAAATCGTACACCACAATGCACGTGCTATGGGCATTATCAGCACTGAAAACTTGGAAAGAGTATGGCATTCTATACTTATTGTTTAATTATTCAGTTAAATCATTATTAACACTACAGTTTGTAGGTAAAAATCATAGTTGATTAACCAAAACATAGCATTATAAACAAAGACAACACAATAATGTGTACATTTGTCTTGTCTTGGTTCCATTCAAGCTTCCGGATATGGCATTGGAAGTATCACAGTTTGAGTGAAATCTGTAAGGTAATAATAATTAATTCATGGTAGTTTTACAAAAGAGGTCATGCACAAGTTCGCTTTAAGTGAAGCACAGCAAATTACGTTTCCAAATCTTGAATAAAAAGCTGATTGTCAAGGATTTAAATACTTTTTGACAAAATATCAAAGGGTTACGTACCCTTTCATATTAAACCTTATCTGGAGCTTTGATTATACTTATTACACATAATGGGATGAAACATACTACTATCAGGTCCAAACCTTGATCGTTCAAAAGGATTAAACTAATCCATTTTAAGCCCTGTCGATGCACTTATAGGACTATCAATTTTCACTACTATTAAGTGTATCATGTGAGTACTATTTTATGATTACAAATACTAGCTATGTATATCTGGTCCCTTTATTCAATGGTGATAAAAACAATGTGATCAGTGACAGTCAAGTAGAATTGAGTAATCGATAGTATAATTTGTGCGCTTACAATAAGTTGTTGTGTTTAATAATTTTATAATTGCAGTTTGATACTGCCTTTTGCTCTATAATAATAGGCGAAAAAAATGGCAAAGAAAGAAACCGGACAGTAGTGAAACTCAACATAATAGTATCGAACCTTTATAAACTAATACACGCTAGTTTTTCTTCATGCTTACTTTTATTGTAACGTCATATATTACCGTATGCGAAGAGTACATAATTTATATAATCTCTTCGTATTTCATTATGTATAAGAAGGGTCGACACAGATGCTTTTTTAAGCAAATGATAGCAAATATAACGACAGTTATAATAATCATAAGTATCATATTGCTGTTGCTTGTGTTTTTTTTGTTGTAGTTGATGTGACTATTTAAAACAAAGTTTAAGTAGATAAATACTAAACCTCGAGACTATGAATCACCACAGGCCTTCATGGTTAATATTGTTTTTATTCAGTCGATGAAAATTCGATCACGAATATGACAAGTAAAGCTCGAGTAAGGCTGTGTGAGTGCCACCAGTCCGCACGGAGATGAGACACGACACAACTGAAAACTTTTCGTTTAATCACAAAACCGTCGATTTGTATTTATTGCACATGGGTTCTATCGTTGTGAACTACCTTTTCTACGCCGTTTCCCATAGAACTACTGGCGCGGCTGATGCCATTATTGTTTGCCCTGACAGCATCGTCCAGTGAGAGGTAAATCCTGTCTTTGTGGTTGAGTATATTGTCAGTCTCCTCGACAATGTTCCAGATGTCATTTGAAGTTGACGGCAATGCATTCTTAATTCAAGGGCCATAAAGATAGCATTCAAATCCGATTTGACAGTTTTGTTATAAAAAAAACGAAAACACATCAACTCTAACGATTTGTTTACATAATGGAATGAGGTGCGGTATAAGAATGTATTTATTTTTATTTTGTGATATTTGCAAAATAATATGTATAGAGAAACTGCCAGCGTTTTGTCAAATATGATTTTTGTGTTCCCTATACTTTTGTCAAAATATGCAAACTTTACCCATCATCAATACGCAGTGCTGATAAGCCCTATCTCAGTTTGCTCTTATGATTAATGAAAATTGTTATATGTTAACCCATGAAGCACATACTCGATGTGTTTATAATCAAATAAATAATATTGTTAATGTTGCTTTATACATTGCCATTACAGCGTATTGTCTATCAAAACAGTGCAGTAATTTGTTAAAAAAGGCATTGCTTTTTATGCCCCCAGAACATAGGTTCTGGGGGCATATTAAAATCGCACCGTCCGTCCGTCAGTTAGTCCGTCGGGATTAGTTTCCGCTCAATAAGTGAAGCAATTGTCATCCGAACTTCACCAAACGTCATGAAAATGTGTAAGGCAATAACATCTAGGTCAAGTTCGATGATCGGCCATATTGACATAGACACTTGAGTTACGGCCCTTGAATCATCGTAAAATTGGGGTTTTTCTCGTTTCCGCTCAATTACTTGGGCAATTGTTATCAGATCGTCACCAAACCTTTTGAAAAGGGCAATAGCATATAGGTCAAGTTCGATAATCAGCCAAATTGACCCAGACATTGCCGAGTTACGGCCCTTGAATCATCGTTAAATTGGGGGTTTGCTCGTTTCCGCTCAATAGCTCGAGCAAATTTCATAGGATCTGAACTAACTTCATGAAAATGTGTAAGGCAATAATATCTAGGTCAAGTTTGATAATCGGCCAAATTGACCCAGACACTCCTGAGTTACGGCCCTTGGATCATCGTAAAATTGGGTTTTTTCTTGTTTCCGCTCAATTACTCGAGCAATGTCATAGGATCTTCGCCACACTTCATGAAAATGTGTAAGGCAATAACATCTAAGTCAAGTTCGATAATCAGCCAAATTGACCAAGACACTTCTGAGTTACGGCCCTTGAATCATCGAAAAATTGAGGTTTTTTCTCGTTTCCGCTAAACTTCATATGAATGTGTAAGACAATAAATTCTAGGTTAAGTTTGATAATCAGCCAAATTTACCTAGGCACTCTTGGGTTACGGCCCTTGAATCATAAAAAAATTGCGTTTCCGCTCGAAAAATGCTCAAAACTTCTATGTTGCTGCAGATGTTACCTGCATATTTGGTATGCATGTGTATATGAACAAGGCCTTTCCATACTCACACAAATTTTGACACCTTTGACCTTGAGCTTAGGGTCCACGTTTAGGTTTTGAAATCTCCGTTTAGCTTTCGAACAAGCGTTTTTTGGGAGCATATGTCTTCTGATGGAGACAGCTCTTGTTCAACATCTGACTGGAGTTAATTTCTCGTTTTGTCATAAATGTAATTGCATTATTAAAATGATGAAGTTGTCAATATAATATACACAAGCAAGTTCACGACAATTGTGCAGAAATGTTATTTAGACATTTTGGCTACAAAACACGTTTCGTTACAAAAGCATTTCCTTTTGATATATATTTAACAAAACTATGATGCCGTTGTTAACGATTGTAACAAGATTATTTATTTCTTTATTCATACATGACATTATCTTCTTAAATTAATAAATTTTGATTTGTTGACAAGCCCTGTAAGCCCCCCAAAAAATAACAGTTAACTTTGGAAACAAATTTTAATCGACCTAATAACCTCGTAATTTCACGAAAATTACGCAAAGCTTGACTGTGGAAGAGGAATTGTTCGATATTAGTAATTACACATCACCAAAGGGGCTGTCTACGAATTTGTAAGCGCGATTTACTGCGAAGAAAGGAGGTTGCAATTTGAAATAAAGATTTGTTAGATCTTCTTTCGTTGACAACAGCATATTTTTTTAAACATAGCAATCTCTACGAGTCGATAAAACCATCGAGTTATACACATTTTCCCATCTAGCAATATGTCAAAAGATGTGATCTAGAAAGTTTATAATACTAACTTTCCTTTCTAAACATCGGTACGAACATTATGATTTGATAACCTTCCTACCATTATGCCTTGAATAACAGCGCTTTACATATCTCCTAAGACTATTTAATTACAATAAGGAGCAAAAAAATACCAGGTGGAGAAACAAAATGTAAGGAAACTAAATACAAATAATATCTTAACATTAAAGGGGCCTTTTCACAGATATTGCCATATTTTGAAGTTTGTCATTAAATGCTTTATATTGATAAATGTAAACATTGGATCTTAGAAGCTCCAGTAAAAAATCAAGAATATAATTTAAAAAAGGAAAAAAAAGTAGCCGGTACCAGGGCTCGAACCAGTGACCCCCGGAGTCCTGGAATTAGTATGATGTAAAAACGCATTAGCCCTCTCGGCTATTCCGCCGGGTAAACACAATGTAAGTATTTTTATACCTTATATAAGCAATCTTCGTAGTTGCGTAAATTTAAACGACAACAACAGAACTCTCCAAATTATTCAATCGTTTCGCGTTGCAACGCGTTATAATTTTTTGGTTTTTTAATCGTCAAAAGATACATATAATGGCTATATTGGACTATGGTAAATGTTCAGTAATACTGTTTCCTCACAAATACCATAACTAAAACGAAAATTTGCGAATCTGAAACAACTTTTTTCAATTTTGTCAATTTACCAAACCGTGAAAAGATCACTTTAAGGCTGTGTTGTAAACGATGTAGGTACAAATTGACAGAGAAATTGTTGATTGATTTGTAACAGACAATATTTGATAAATAGTTTTATGTTAGCTTAATCTAAGAGATTTAAATTCAGACACACAAGGATTACTTTAGGGCCTTTATTTTCGTTCAAATTTCAAAAGCAAATGCTATCTTAAATGAATTAAGTGTAATAATGGACGCTTCTTATTCATTGTGCCTTTCGGTGGGCATTGGTTTTCAGCCATTTTTATCATAACATATATTATAAAGGAAATATGACTAATGAAGGACAAAAAGACCAAATATGTAAAAGTACTGATAATGACAAAAGGTATGGACATATTTAAAAACACATCAATATGTATGTCCTTCCGTTTCGGCAACGCATATTCAAGTTTATAAAAGTTTTATAAGAACATTATGTGTCGGGACAATCTTCTTATCCGATATATCAGTAGCCAAAATGTGATGTATTTGTTGGAGATTAAACTAGAGTAAACATTTATAAACATTCCAAGAAGCGAAACCTATTGAGACTGTTCCTGAAGTTTACTCACACTACACAAACAGATCAAATCAACCAAAATAAAAGATTTTATTGAACGGAAACATGTATGACTTGTATATAATACGGTACCAATATCACAAAAATCTAGTACCTTAAGTGGACTACAGGAAAATAGTTTGCACACAATAATATGTAGCTTCCCAAAAGCCAATAAAAATATATGCCACATTTATATAAAAACAAGGAAAAGATTAAAAGAAGACCATTAATTTGTTTACATCTGACGATGAACTAATAAATAACAAGATTGTCCAAAAGCCCTATGTTGCTCCCTTGAGAATTACAGAAATCGAACTGTTATGTACAGATTTTTAGATGTTTGTGTTACAACTATACTTTTGATCTACGTTTTCTCTTTGTTTGATACAGACTCAATGTGGTCTGAGACAAAATAAGAATACAAATTGTTCATAGACATAAACGAAATAAATAACCCCTAGAGTGATTTCCAATTCAACCCGACCAGGCATGATATGAAAAAAACTTTTAATACAGAAATTTAAACTAGATGTCAACCAGCCGAAAACTAAATTTGCGCTATCATATTTAAATAACAAGGACTTAAGTATAAGTAAGTAAGTATATTAAGCATACCTGCTGATAAGAAAAGGACATTATCAGAAAAGATAATTGACATACATATACCGAATTTATTGCAAAAGGCTAATACAACTTGCTTATCAGTGAGCTCAATAAAATAATGTTAACCTATCACACTGTTTATTTATTTCATGCATTCAGTTTTTTTTTTATAAATTACTGATATGAGAAGTCATTTAAGCTTTAATTATTTAACTAATCGTTCCATATCAAAGTTTGATTCTTCAGCAAAATGTCCGTACATAACATCACTTGTAATAGTGTTAAATGGATTGTAATTAGTGTCAACAGAATTTACAAACACATAATATGATATTTCAAGTATAGCCCATGTTGTGTGATTTTTGTTTATAAAAAAAACCTGGTTCATGTTTGGAAATAATCAAATAGTGATACATTGCATTGTTTCTAATTTGTTAGATTCTTTAATAACCAGTTCATTGTTAGAACCTTTTCTTTATATGAATAAATTATTCATTTGGTTCATACTTATATAACTATGTAATTTGATTACATATATTTGGAGATAATAGTATTAATGTTATTTTAACTGAAATAAAGTAATACACATTGACTTTGCAATGATGTTTTTTTTCCATTTGCCATGTATCAATGTAAATACAGGGTACAATTTCAACGTTACTAATGTTGAACCAGCTTTTATTTGAAGGCAAATTTTTATATTGTACAATGTTAAAGACAAATGGTTACCATGACGACCAGTTTTTTGCTTCAAATTATTAAAAGCTTTTAGTGGACTGGGTGTATGAATTTTGTGTATTGACATGTACTTTGTATGCGAAATGATTTTATAAAACAGTATTTCACATTAAGTACTTACAGTTTACATTAATTAGTTTTGAAATGTCAATAATAAAAACAACTCAGTTCATTTGTTTACTTTTATGCATTTTCACATATATTAAAAAAAGTTGTGTACACATTTCCTAAAATAATTCATCAAGATTGTTGTAACAAATTTTAAGTTATATATCTTTGTTTAAAACATTAACAAAATTAATTTAAGAATTGAATAGCATTTTTCTGCATTTCATCGGTGTATGAACTGTCGGGAAAATTACGCCTAATTTGCATAAACGCCGTTTATGCATAAATAAGTTGTAATTTTACCGACAGTTCATACACCGATGAAATGCAGAAAAATTCTATTCAATTCTTATAATTACAAAATAAAATGATCTTAAAGCTGAAATTCTATCGTGGTAAGAGTCATAAAAGTCCTTTTTAATCTAGCGTATGAATCTATTTTCAGTTTTGATTTCATCTCCGTCAAATGGGTATATCATTGAAGTTCGCGCAAAAAATAAAAGGTCATTTCGCTATTGACCAATGAAAAACAACGCCATTAAGTTTCGCGCAAAATATGACGCCATTTTGGCAACTTGTTTATGACCAGAAATTAGTACCATGAATATTCATGTTTAAATTTGCATACGAAGTTGGTTCATCGGAAAATGAAAAACCGGTCACGTAAACAAATTATCCAATCAGAATGCAGCATGCATATAAAAGTGACAGAAGTTGTAATTATTTTGGGATAAAATACCAACTTTCAAATAATGGTAACCATGGAAACCATTTTAAATTAAAAAAAAGATGCTTTTAACAAACAATGTGTATATATATTTAAACATGTGTTTATATGAAAACTTGTTTAAACTATTTTACTTGTGTATACTTTTACTTGAATAATGCTTAAAATGGTTAGTATATGAGCAATAAAAACAAACTCATTTTATACTTTTCTAGGAATTTTTGCACAAAATTTCATATTTTGATTCCCCAAACTCCACTCTACCAGAGAATGATGATATCTCAAAATGTCATTTTTTGACCAAATGGGTCAAAATTGCCTGTGCAGCCATATATATATGCAAAATATTGATTAATTATCTTCAAATCTGGATTTTTGGTCAGCATCTAAACTTGAGAGTCATTTTGTGTCAACTTGTTGATGGGACACGCACAGTCTGTAATACATATACCAATGATTTGATATTTTTGGACTACATGTATATTTCTTTTTTGTCCAATCCAGATGAAATATCTCTATGTATTATATTTAAATGACTGCGTGTTTAACTATAACTTTGTACACGTCTAGCTTGTTTTACGGAATAGAATAGAAGTCATCTGGTAGCACAAAATACCTTTAAATCACAAGACATGACACCGAAACAACAGCGTCTCTTTTGCTCATTCAGTATTTACTTTTTATTGGTATCAAGGCAGCTAGAAAAATAATTACGATAACACTATCTTTACTAATTTACCGGTTGGAAAAAATCTATTTTTATGTACTTTTATACGTAATTTACCTGCAATTCCAGCAATTTGGACTGTAACATTCATGCTGTCGTAGTATTGATTTAACTGAAAATGTTACTGAAACTTATTTTAGTTCTCCTTAGTGTTCCATCACTTGTGCTATTTGTTTTTACAGTCTTTGTTTACGTGTCCGTTTGTGATGTTTAAGTAACGATTTCCGCGAATGAAAGTTTAAATACTTCTGTTAGCCCAGTGGCGATGACGCCATAGTTCCAAAAGGTCCTTTACTTAATGTTTAGCACTCCTATATTATAAAACATTATTTGATGACTTATTGCAGGCCGTAAACGTTCTCGGGTTTCCGTTAATTAATACAGTGCTCCTTTTTATTTGCGGCACAAATGGGTAAGGATATTGAGTGAAATCCATGAATAGTTACTCACAACAAAGCCTTAGAAAAGCGAGTGTAACCGATAAACTGTCAAACAATTGGTAAATAAACCGAATTTAACCAATCACTTATTCGACGCTGGAAACGAAAATCGATTAATGCAAATTGACTGACCAACACTGGGTCAGGAAATAAACTGCAACTAATAAACAAATAAACGGTTTTTATTGAATTCAGGAAGAAACAATGAACTGAAAAGCGTTTATAAGTTATTTGTAGGTGAGGACTCTCGTAAAAAGAAAAAAGTAAAAAATAGCTTCCGTAAAGTTCGCACGAAATTGCAAAGGCGGGTATAACTATTGAGTGCACTTTCAATTCAGAAAGGGCAAGACGACTGCCTATATTAAAGACCAGGCAAAGTTGTCAAACATTAGTATACCATATTTAGATAACGGCTTCTTAACCTTTTATAATAGATATACAAACCACTTTAACAAAAATTTAAACGTTAATTGAAGAGAGTTTTACAAAGTTGGATTCGCAGGCGGAGTCTTACATTTATTGATAATTTTGCAGCTAACGGTCCCCACGATGGTCACCTCAGAGAAGTCAATGATGCCGGGGCTGATCGGGTTATCGAACACAAAAAGGTACACGCTGTGTGTTCATGGAAAAGATGCCCTCGAGATACTTTGTCATTGGCGTTATGGCCTGAAGGTTGTCATAGTTGAATACACTGAAAATATTAAAAAGTTGGTTCGAATGTGACGGAGTAGATTCATCCCAATGGCGTATCGTATTTATATACGACATAACAAATTTGGTAGTTGTTCTATATTTTACAGTTTTAACTAGTAACTTATGCTTATTATAGCTCTTTCACGAATTCTTATAAATGAGGAATATTTGTTGTCTTAAAAATTGCAAGGTGAAGTTTTATAGAAAGAATAACTTTCAGGTCTTGATTTATTTATTATCCAGACTGTTGATGGATACATAAGGATTTATATTGCTTTCTTCCCTGATACAATTTGTAATTCAAAATATAATAATAATAATAAGCATTCATAAACTGTGCCTACCACTTGGCCTGTTAATGCTGTTCATCGAGACCTGTCGAATCACGCTGCTAAGTTCCGTTGCCCGTCGAGTCTGCTTACATAGTACTTCCGGTTTGATGGTTGCTAATCGGTACACATTCCTAACAAATAGGTCATTGTTGGCAAAGTAGATAGGGTGTTGATAGCTTATCACATTTAGGGTTTTGTGAACTGTAGGCTAAATATGGCAGCAGCGGAATGTTTGTGTTTTTTTCCGTAATATTATACTATATTACTCACATGTACATCTACTCATGATAAAATAAGCACTAGTAGGTTATACTGACTCTCGCACTTAATTATGGTGTTTACAAATCCATTGCTACAATTATGATAGAGTTTACAATTCCATTGATACAATGTTAAAATCGATATTCATATGTGAATGTATACATTTACTTTGTTTACATCTACAGTAATAATACATGTACAATGAATCTCCTGCGTAAGCAGTCCAAAAAAAGCACTATCTTAAAGAGAGCTTGCTTCAGCGGTAAGCACTATCTTAAAGAGAGCTTGCTTCAGCGGTAAGCACTATCTTAAAGAGAGCTTGCTTCAGCGGTAAGCACTATCTTAAAGAGAGCTTGCTTCAGCGGTAAGCACTATCTTAAAGAGAGCTTGCTTCAGCGGTAAGCACTATCTTAAAGAGAGCTTGCTTCAGCGGTAAGCACTATCTTAAAGAGAGCTTGCTTCAGCGGTAAGCACTATCTTAAAGAGAGCTTGCTTCAGCGGTAAGCACTATCTTAAACAGAGCTTGCTTCAGCGGTAAGCACTATCTTAAAGAGAGCTTGCTTCAGCGGTAAGCACTATCTTAAAGAGAGCTTGCTTCAGCGGTTAACAAAACTGTCTTTCGGACAACTTACAAAGTCATATTTGGATGTCTTCCAAACTTTCAACAGAAATGGTCAACACATTATGTTTCTTCACATTTATACGAAATATTATGTGAACATACACGTATGGATACATCGTGTCCCATAAATATTGAGGTAATGTTTCGGTACTTAAGCATTATAAAAACTGCGCATAACTAAAAGAGAGAAGATTCACGACTGCTGGTACCATGGATTGCGTGTAAAATTTCAATATCCTGCAAAGAACTATATGCTATTATAGATAATTTTGTAATATAATAATGTGTTCCATCGTCAATTTAGGCAAACGAGGAACAATGCATCATTACCGCAATAATTAACCGATTAGGTTATTTTTCGGGACTTTTTTTCCCGATAATATAAGACATTGATCATTCGCGTAATTGTGACGCGAAATAAGGCTTGACGCAATATTATAAATCGTAAGTCGCATAGCACTCACGTTGGGTAGCGCTTTAAACAATGTTCCGAGCAACAGAATAACTACCAACACCATGGTTGCCGAGAAAAGGCCAACGATCTGAAAAAGAAGGATTGTTTAACCGAACAGGGAACAGAAAAATTAGTCAGTTAATTTATTTCTTTTTTTCACGATCTGTGGTAAATAAGCCTTTTAGTAAGCCGTTTGGTTATAAGCCATAACTTTTAAAGTTCATATTGTATCGTTTAGAATAAAATGTGCAGTAATGTGTTAAGGTATTTTACACTTTCACAAAACTATCAATAGTTTTTAAAAGACTCTCCTAGTTTATGTGCTTAAATTATCGTCTCAGATAAGCCTGTGCAGTCCACACAGACTAATCAGAGACGACATGTTTCGCTTTAATTGGATTTCGCGGATTGCACAAGCTTATCTTGGACGACACTTTACGCATATGAATTAAACCCTGTTTTCCACATCCACGCTCATATTGAAAATCACAAGCTTGAATGAAGACTTATCGTGTGATTATATTTGTGGACAATAGTCTGATCCAGGTCACTTACATAGAAAATTGATTTCCGCTCAGTAGCTTGATTATTGTTTTATGTAGTGTGCTGACATTTTGCGTTAACGTAGTTTATATGCCGAGCAAGTTTGGCATTGCTGTTTGCAACAGTTAGGTCATTGTCACTGTTACCACAAATTAGATGTAAATCGTTTTATACATTCACATAAGAACTAGTTCTGTAAAAAATAAACTGTATAGTTTGAATATTACCCTTAAAATGAATGCACGCTGATTTGGCGGCTATAAATGCTTGTTTATGCTCAGTCACGTTACGATAAATATATTGATTAAAAAAATCTTTGGAAATCATCAAAATTTAGAAAAAATAATAATGTAAATACAATTGAGATCAACCATAAATAATTTGTCTTGATGGAATAAAACTGTGTTGACAATCTTCGTACCATACGCTGGGTTCAGAAAGGAAAAAAAGAATAATTAACGGTTGAATAAGCTAAATTAAAAGTTCATTAACTTGCTTTTCCGAAATGCCCATTCTTCTAATGATTAAGGGGTTAATGGCAAAAAAGAGTTCCATTTGCAGATGATATTAATACGAAAAACCATCGTATTCAACACATTGCTTCGGCCTTCCGTGTCTTTTATTCTTTGGACAAACTTTACTATATATACTGTGACTGTTTGTCTGAATTAAGACAAATATCTGATAACCGCTAACGTTTAGTTTGTTCACATGTGTTGTACTACGCGCGCAAAATAGCTTTATGGTAGTCTGTTATTAAGGCCATTAGTGAGACATTGTGATAATTATATTATAAGTATCACGCCTTCGTACTTACCCCATATGGTGAGTTACGGGAACGCAGCTCGAGCCAAATGTAAATGTACTACTCCGTGACACACCGCGTACACTTAATTTTCAATTATCAATCAACGAAATCAAATGAGAAAAGGTCGGTATTTTGTATAAAATAATGTCGTCTTGTATTCATCCGTAACGTTACTAATGAAAAGCTTCCATTTCAAATAGACAAATAAACAGTAAGCATTTTACATGCAAGCATGTGAAAAACTAGTATTCTTTAAGAGGTACGAAAAAATATCGTATACTTACTGTTGACTCTGGATGCTTCTAACTTGCTTTCCTCACATTCCTTTGTGCAATAATATACTGGAATGATACAGTGCGGAAAACAAAGTCTTCTTACATTACTGGTGTACTTTTTTGGGGGACTCAAACTCCGACAAAAATTTATATACATAGTCCACTCTCGTTATCTCGACATAGGATTTCTCGATATTCTCGATATGTCGAAGTAAGCTCAATGTCCCAACTTTTTTCCTTCTTTATCTATAAAAATAAACATCGCATATCTCGATTTTCGTTATGTCGAATAATTCGATATATCGATATAAAATTTTGTACCGAGTCCCGATTTTGCATGTTTTTGGTGTGGTTTATCTCGAAGTGCGTATCACTGTTCCGGTGTCGGCAAAAGGTGAGAAATTGTTTCTTTGATACTTTACTGTCCCGCTTCGCCCGGCTGCTCCCGATACTGTGCAGTAGACAAATGATCCGTTAATTGCATCAATGA